>NC_083340.1:30925100-31225100 GCF_019175385.1 Lycium barbarum
ACTCAGAGTCCTTGAAAAATAAATAAAATAAGCTATGCACCTTAAAGGGTTTAAATAATTTTATAAATTGTTCAGAACAATACTTTGCTCCTTTAAATTGGTGAAGGGTTTTTCATGACATTACAAAGTTGTTTAGAAATTAATTGGTATTTTTATGACATTTATAAGATACTTATTTGATTTAATCAAATAAAAAGGGACATTTTGTTTTAAAATAATAACCATATTTAATTGTTAAATTGTCAATAAAAATCAAAATTAGCAAATACTTTATTCCCTTTAATCCATGAAGTTTGAGTAATTCAAATAATTGATCATTTCGCCCTTTAAGCTTTAATTTTGCATAATTGCGTGATTTGTCAAAATTTATTTATAATTATGTATAAATGTTTTAAGTAGTCAATTAAGTGGTCCTTATTGCAAATTGATGTTTAAATTATTTAATTATTTTTGTTATGGCCACAATTAATTCGATCAATTCATGGTTCAAGGAAATTGGGGTCATTTTTGTAAAATTAGCCTCTTAATGGACTTGATTAAAATAACCAAAATCATTGGTTTAAATTAATCAAGGTCATTAATGCAGTTTAATTTTTAAACCTGCTAATTAGGCCAAATATGGCCATAATTGAAATAACCAACTAATTAAATTCAATTAAGGCCAAATTTGGCCATAATTGAAGTAACTATTTGGATCAGAATCCATTAGGGCCATGTTCGCAATTTTAGGCCCTTTAACACAATTTGGACTAGGATGAGACCCGACCCAAACCATTTAATAACGTCAAAGGGGTATACCTCCCCCCCCCCCCCCCCCCCCCCCCGTTAATTTCATTTCCCTTTTTCAGAAATAACTCTACTCCCACCTCGTTTCTCTCTCTCTCTCTCTCTTCCTCTTCAGTGTAACCCTAATCGCTGTCTCGTGTTTCCCTGTTCTCTCTCAACCAAAAATGGCAAAAAGATAGGGTTTAGTGGATGTGTGCAGCTTTTATATGTCTATTGTAGTGAAACATCTCGATTTCAGGATTTGTAATCCAAACACAGTAATGAATCGTATTTTTTGCTTTATTTTACTTTATTATTCTGTGATTTACACGTTTTGTTATTGTACCTTGCTTGATTTTCATTTGTTGGACTTGAAAAGGCTGGATCGAACCAAATGAGGTTCAGATCTGGCCGTTGATATGTTTGTGGAGTCATTTAAGACGTAGATTTGATTTGAAAGTTCATTTTTAGGGAAATATGTTTGTCTCACATCGATGGTTTTGAGAGTTGAATAGTTTTTTGGGTTCTATAAAACCCCAACTCTATCACACAAAGGAGGTCTTTTTGGAGAGAAAAAGTCTGAGTTTTGAAAAATTAAAAGGAAGTCTGAAAACTTCGGATTTCAAGCCTCTTTAGTAAAATTTTTTAAGACTTCACTAGTTGATGTTTTTTGTGACTTTAAAAAAATTATTTTCCTTTTGTTTTGAGTCTTTGTGGTTGAGTGTGGTCTTGGAAGCACAAGAGGGCTTTAAATTCATTTTTGACCAAGGCTGTGTTACACCCCTCATGTTTATAGTGATAGAACCTATGGTTTCCTAATCGGGTATGCCCTTGGAATAGAGACCCGAGGCCGAGTTTGGAGGTATAAAGTGTCTTACCCCGTGTATGAGGGTACCAGCAAATATTCCTGGCAATTTATAAAGTTAGAAGTTGAACGAATCGAATCGACGAGATTTGAACTGAATCAGAAAAATTTGCAGGACACCAGTCATCGTCAACGGGTCATCGACATGGTCGACGAACTGTCGATGTGCGGCGTCGACAGGGTCCCGCAGCCTTGCATCTGCAGGCGCAGGTCGACGGACCGTTGACCCGCTCGTCGAACCGGACCGCTGTAGCCTTTTTGGCTTCCAAGTATAAATAGGTGGTTCACGACCTTATTTCATATTTTCCTCCTTTCCAAATCAGAAAAACCCTAATATATTTTTTCCCAATATTTTCCATCATATTAGTGAAGATTTGACAAGACTCGGACCCCGTAATCCCGAGCTTGTGAAGAAGAAGGCTGCTTTTAGGGTTTCTTCAAGGTTGTGAAGCTTAGGGAGTTGAAGTTGAAGTGATTCTTGGGATTTTTGACCCCTCAAGGTATGTAATGATTTCTACCCTTGCATTTGAGTTTATTATCAAGAGTTTTAGTGAACTATGTAAAGAGAAGGTATTTGTAGGAGTGGTAAGTTGATGAAGGATAAGATGGTGACTTGAGGTTATTTTAAGAGATGATTGAGAATTATATATATATATATATATATATATATATATATATATATATATATATGTGTGTGTGTGTGTGTGTGTGTGTGTGTGTGTGTGTGTGTGTGTGTGTGTTGTCATCATGTTGTGGGTATTGTGGTTGATGTTGGATCGAATGAGAAGTTGAAAAGTGTATTTAAAATGATTAGTAAGCGAGGTAAATAGCCTAATTAAGCCCCATGTTATCTTAATTGTAGACTTTCAAGTTCGAGAGGTAGAAGTTGGATGATTGATTATACTTCAAGGTATGTTAAGGCCATTCTTTCCTTCTTTTGGCATGATCCTATGATATGATCCAACAAGCGAGTAAGCGAGCTTCCATATTACTCTATTCTTAGAAGCATTAGAAGTACTTCAGTCTTCGATGTTCATGTACCCCATTTATGAGTAATCCTTCTGTCCATGGGTCCAGTCTTATATAGGCAGCTCTGTGCATATAGTGTATTCATACATTACATTCATTATATATTTATATGTATTGACCCGTGACCAGAAGGCGTTATATACGCACACATATCAGGCGTTATATACGCACACATATATAGATGCATGACCATCATTGATAGGCATGAGCATGCATATTATGTGCGCACAGAGGCATTGTCAGTACACAGATTTATGCAGGTTTAGGCAGATACTAGTTTAGACAAGCATATACAGTCAGTCAATCCAGTTTATGAGTTCAGTCTTACCCATGATTCTTATGTATATATGTTGTTTTATGCCTTACATACTCGGTACATTATCCGTACTGACTCCCTGTTGCTCGGGGGGCTGCGTTCATGCCCGCAGGTACAGGGAGACAAACAGGTGGTCCAGCTCAGTAGGACCTCTAGATCTAGCAGTGGTCAGTACGCTTCATTTGATCTGGAGCTACAGTCAGTTTTGGTATGCCCCTTTTGAGATGTGTATACATAGGGGTATGACGGGGCCCTGTCCCGTCCTTTCTATAACTTTTATTCCAGTAGAGGTCTGTAGACAGTTGTATGTAGTAGTCAAACGATGTAGCCTTGTCGGCTTCTATTCTTTTGTGTACAGTATATGTAGCAGCCTAGCTGGCTTGCACTGTTCTTCCGCATGTTGTGTATATATATGCAGATTGTACAAAGTTCTGATGTTTCCCTCTTATGAGATCAGTTTATGTGATTTATGGGCCTTTGATGTTCAGTATGTTTCAGATACATGTTTAGAGGTGTTTGGTCACTAGAGGTCAGACACTCGTCACGACTCATCGGTTTGGGTCGTGACAGGCTGCACTATTAAAAGGTAATATTCTATCCTTTACTTACTTTTTTTTTATTGCTTAGTAGTTAGTTTATATGATAGTAGTTTGTTGATGTTAGTTGGTTGTTGTGTTGCCTTTGGTTCAATTAAATAATGTACTGCTCGGGTGTTGTTAAGATTCATTAGCTTGTTTAGATGTGGAGATTATTTCCTTTATTTTCAAAGCATATGTTTGACATTAATAAGCAGTTGTTGATGTGATTGAGCGTATGAGTTTCAAATAGTGTATTGTTGTTTCTATAGATATGGTTGGAAGAGACTTCGTGTTAAAAGGGTTTAGATTGAATTTTCAATTGACAGAACAAATTAGCATTGAAGCTCATCCAAGTACGATGGGCAAATTCATAACAAAAGCCACTTTAGGCACTTGTTCAATAGAAAAATGGTACCGTAATGTTGGGGTATGCGATGGAAATATCCAAAAATATGTATTTGTTTAAATTTAGATTTGTAAGCAATCCTATCTGGAATATTAGAAATTATTTTTCATAGAGTTCCTGTTATTTTAATAATTTAAATTCTCATGTAGGTAGTTTATTTCCTATACGTTCTTCAAATGCCACTAAATTAGAAGTGCAAATATCATTGAGAAATTTAGTAAGAGACAGTACCTGCAAAATCTGACGATATTTTCCTTATCAACGTCGACCCTCATTTCTTTATACCTGTCATACAACTCAGTAACACTATTGACAAATGGATCAAACATCGTGTAATCCTTTAAAAATAAAAAATAAAATATGAAAATAATGAGAGATATCAAATTGTTGGTATCGACAAAAGGACCCAAAAAATTTCCTGTTGCAAAAAGGTATACTCATCCCTAAACAGAGAGCTGCTAGTTATATAAAAATATTCCATTAGTGTTAAGCAACATTTACAATACATTCATAGGAGTATTCAGTAAGTAAGTGATGAAGAAAATAGGATTGATGAAACCTACAGACATGGAGATCTCCATTCAAATTGATAGCCCACGTTCAAAGTTGTAATCCATTATCCAGAAAAATGGTAAGTTTTTAAAATCATTTTTTTTAAATTAATTGAGACTATTTAAAAGAATAATATATCAATTATGAAACTGATAAAGAAAAATTTGAGAAGTTATAACTACTTGTAACCACTTAATCTTTAAGGATGCGTTTAACTCTTTATCAACTTTGAGTTCAAATTGTTTAATTAAGATTTAAAATTTTATTTCTCAAGTCTTAAAACTTTGTGAAAAAGACTGTATTTTTTGAGATTTTATCCTAATTCAGTAATTCTTAACATCTTTATCCTAAAAGAGTCAAGTGTATTCTTAACGTGTACTTAGCTTAATGATATTGCAAACTTTTCTTATATATTTATTAATCTAAAAATAATTAGCTAATTTTCTTATTTTTGTATTTTTATTTCTTATCATTAAAAGAAAAACAAATTATAAGAGAGAGAGAATCGTAACTAACTACCCCATTTCCCTCTAAAAGTCAACTTCATGCCCCAAAAACCTACCCACGGCCCTTTTCTCTTCAAAAGTTTTAACCACACAATAAAAAAATAACTATTCTTTTTCAAATCCCAAAGTTCAGAAGTTACGTAATTGTTTTTCTCAAGGTAACTTTCCAATTTAAAATTAGAATAAATATATTTCCTTAAGACAATATAGATATTTAGTTGTTTTTAAATTCAAATTTAAAAACAATAACTAATTAACTAATTTTTGTTCAAAACTATCACGTGTCATAATCATATGCTGCCATTTGTCACAATCTTAGGACAAACTATCCTCTTTTTAATAATATATAGATATAGACTAGTACACGTCATGATGCTCGGATTGGTTCAAAGGAAAAAAAAAAGTGGAGAGAAATAATAGAAACAAATGTATATAAACCATGTGTGACATATTGCAGATTTTATATTCTCACTTTTTTGGATCAGTCTTATTACAAATGATGTGTAGCTAATATTCATGAATAATATGTCGTGAAATAATTATTCTTTGCTTTCTCTATTCCTGTGTACGCAAGTCTCAAATATTAATATTGTACACTATACTTTGTCAAAGATTATCAGTCTATGGAGTTCAAACATGTGGTGAGCCTTGAGAAAAAGATTCAAAATTTAATTTGCTCCCCCTTTAGAAGAAGATTCAAAATTGTAGGCAGGCCAAGAATATAAAACCATTATCCTCAGATGTATATAACTGTTTTGGTCCATTAAAGCAATGAGGCAACCAACAATTTCTCTAGATGCACCTATGGAAGCTAAATTTTACATCCTCCAGTCTTGAGAGTTATTTGACACATTAGAAGCAAAAAACAGATGGAATAAAAAGGACTTAATTCATCCCCCCCCTTCAATTGAAAGCATATAGCCTAGGAAATTCTGTCACCTTATCTTTACATGCATCTGGTGCTTCTGCAAGATAGCTTCCGATTAGTCGCACAACCGCCAAAAGTTCATCCCCTTTCATCTGTCCATGTTCCTTAGCATCTCGTAGATAATTGAAAACAACACTAATTGTGTCTCATTGAGCCCAGAAATAATTTTTGGGTAAGTGCTTTAGATCTTCATGGTAATAACTGAATTGAAATTTATATCTGCATCCATCCTTCTAAATTTAATCGCAGCACGTTCACTTGACCTGAAACTAATAGGAAAATTTAACACCAATAGTTCGATCCATTTGTCACCATATCTTTACTAATAAAACTCATTCTAACTACCATGTCATACCTAGCAACAACCAATGAAAAGTGAAATCCTCTTCTTGCGACTGTACAATTAAAATGAACTGATTTACTGCAATTATAGATAGATAATTTAGCATATTGAAGTATTACCCTACGGCTGAAAAATCAGTTAAGCTGCAGCAGGTAATCTCAAAGTAGATTAAATGTAGAAGAATGTTTACAAGTAGGGGTGTACAAAGCAAACCAACAAACCTCACCAAATCGATAAACCGAGTCAAACCGAAAATAAAACCCGACTAGTGGTTTGGTTTGCCTTGGTTTGGTGTTTAAGAAAAACCCGATCATAATTGGTTTGGTTTGGTTTTAGCTAAAAAAAAGTTAAACCGAACCAAACCGACCCGACATTACGTGTATTCGATTTTTAAAATATTTTATATATAAAAATATTTATTTGTAATGTAATTTGTAAATATTTCTTAAATTTTTTCATAGTTTTTTGTCTTTTATAATATTATTTTAAGCTTGAACTTAGAATTTTGAATGCCAATAAGTTTTATATCCCATAGATGTTAGTAACTCAAATAAAGTCCAAATCAAAACCAACACAATACTAATGCTAACAAAAGAAATTCAATTCTAATACTAGGAATGATTGTAATGTTGGATATCTATTCTTTAGTTTTGCATAATTGGTTTAGAGCGTAAAAATGCATAGTTGAATTTTTTTCTTTGTCATGTAATTAATACTTATTAGCCATACTTATTTTAGCATAACTTAGTATTTAGATTAAAGGCATTTTCTTTATGGCTTATTAATTAGCAATACTTATTTTAACCGATGTTATTATCTTTTTTATTGAATATTTTAATACAATGTCATCACCGATCTCACATTTTGTGTTATTTTCTTAAGAAACACCTTAGTTATATAGTTGTATCTTATTAGGATTAAAGAAATATTTGAAGTAAAAAATCATATTATGAAGATTCTTTCCCAAAAAAACCCAAAAGAATCTAATAATCCGAAGTTGAGAAACTCGAATTTTATTAGTTTGGTTTGATTTATAAATTTAAAAACCCGATGCAATTGATTTGGTTTAATTTGATTTAGTATTTGAGAAATCCAAATCAATCCGGTCCATGTAGACCCGATCAGCTTTATGTTTGTCTTTAGGATGCGCAACCATATTCTGAGTATGTACATTGACCTTATGGAGGATTGGAGTGCAAGCCTGGCACCACACAATTTCTACTTAAAAAAAATTAAATTGAAACATCCACATATAAAGAAAAGGAAAAAAAAAATCCTTTCTTAATTTCCTACACTTTTTAGTTGGCTTCTATTCGTTACCAACTTATCCGAACAATTAGACTCAAAAGGTTCTTCACCCAATTAAGTGCAATCCAGTGGCTACTGCTCACGTAAGCTTCTCTTCTCTTTTTCTTCAAAAGTGATCTCCCCGTTTCTAATGTTTATTTTATCAAAAATACATAAAATAATTTATGCATCATATAAAATAATACAAATTGAGAGTGAAAGAGAATTAGAGAGGAAGCTTAAGATGAAATTTTATTGTCATCTTTTTGATGATATGCTAAGGAGATAAAACCTTTCTATTTATAGGAATACAAATACTTGGTCACCAAGTAACTAGTTAGATTCTAACTAGATGAGTCCCATAGTAACTATAGTTATTACCTAGTTACATTGGTCTCCAACCAAACCTTTCTCTCCAAGTAAATAAATACATATTTTATAATACATGGACATTCACTTATTATATATTATTTACAACACTCCCTCTTGAATGCCCATTAATAGATATAGTGCCTCGTTAAAACTTTACTAGGAAAAAACCCTGTGGGAAAAAGTCCTAGTGAAGGAAAAAGAGTACACATATCTAGTAATACGCTTTGAGAGCTGCCTCATTAAAAACCTTACCAAGAAAACCCAATGGGACAAAACTTGGTTAAGGAAAAAAGAGTACAACGCGTATTTCACTCCCCCTGACGAAGATCAAGATTCAGATGTCGGAGTCTTCGCATTCCAATCTTGAATATCATCTTCTCAAGAGTTGAAGTTGGCAAAGATTTGGTGAATAAATCTACAGGATTGTCACTTGAACGGATTTGTTGCACATCAATATCACCATTCTTCTGGAGATCATGTGTGAAAAATAACTTTGGTGAAATGTGCTTCGTTCTATCTCCTTTTATGACACCTCCTTTTAATTGAGCTATGCATGCAACATTATCTTCATATAATACTGTGGGTATTTTTGTATCACACTTCAAGCCACATCTTTCTCTGATGAAATGTATCACTGATCTCAACCACACACATTCTCTACTTGCTTCATGAATAGCGATTATCTCAGCATGATTTGAAGAAGTAGCAACAATGGACTGCTTTGTCGATCTCCATGATATAGCAGTACCTCCGCATGTAAACAGATAGCCTGTTTGAGATCGAGCTTTATGTGGATCAGATAAATAACCTGCATCTGCATAACCAACAAGATCTGTACTACCTTTGTTAGTATAAAATAGACCCATAACTCTAGTTCCCTTCAGATATCTCAATATATGCTTAACTCTGTTCCAATGTCTTCGTGTAGGAGAAGAGCTATATCTTACTAGCAAATTAACAGAGAACGCTATGTCAGGTCTCGTAGCGTTAGCAAGATACATAAGTGCACCAATTGCACTAAGATATGGTACTTCAAGACCAAGAAGCTCTTCATTTTCTTCTTGAGGTCGGAACGGATCTTTACTCACTTCAAGTGAGCGAACAACCATTGGAGTACTTAAAGGATGCACATTGTCCATGTAAAATCGTTTTAAAACCTTTTCGGTATAAGCAGATTGATGGATAAAGATCCCATCTGTCAAATGTTCAATCTGCAAACCAAGACAAAGTTTTGTTTTTCCCAGATCTTTCATCTCAAATTCTTTCTTTAAATATTCAATCGCCTTTTGGAGCTCTTCTGGAGTTCCAATTAGGTTTATGTCATCAACATAAACAGCAATTATAATGAACTCTGATTTTGTTTTCTTAATAAAAACACATGGACAAATGACATCATTTATATAACCTTCATTTACCAAGTACTCACTGAGGCGATTGTACCACATGCACCCTGATTGTTTTAGACCATACAACGATATTTGTAATCTGATTGAATACATCTCCCGAGACTTTGAGCTAATTGCTTCAGGCATTTTAAATCCTTCAGGAATTTTCATATAGATTTCATTATCAAGTGAGCCATAAAGGTATGTTGTAACCACATCCATCAGATGTATTTCAAGGTTTTCATGTACAGCTAAACTGATGAGATATCGAAATGTTATGCCATCCATAACGGGTGAATATGTTTCTTCATAGTCGATATCGGGTCGTTGAGAGAATCCTTGTGCAACAAGGCGTGCCTTGTATCTCACAATTTCATTTCTCTCATTCCTTTTCTGCACAAAAACCCATTTATGGCCAACTGGTTTTACACCATTAGGCGTTTGGACTACAGGTCCAAAAACCTCACGTTTGGCAAGTGAATTCAATTCTGATTGAACTGCCTCTTGCCATTTTGGCCAATCATATCTTCGTCGACATTCTTCGACAGATTGAGGTTCCTGATCCTCAATGTCTTTCATAATATTTAGTGCAACATTATATGCAAAAACATTATCCACCATAATCTTTGATCGATTCAAATCTATCCCATCACCAGAAGAACTCAATGATAGTTCTTTATTTACTTGAGTCTCGGGTTCCCTAATATCTTTAGGAGTATCAAGATTAATCAGATTTTGAATACCTTCATGATATTCTTTCATAGTGTCATTTTGATCATTTTTCGTATTTCTTTTTCTAGGATTTTTATCCTTAGAACCCAATGGCCTACCACGCTTCAGGCGTGTATGAGATTCAGAGGCTATGACATTAGTAGATTGTCCCTTTGGGACATAAATTTGGATAGGCACATTCTGTGCAGGGATATGTGACTTAGTTATCCTTTTCAAATCAGTAAATGCGTCTGGCATTTGATTTGCTAGTTTTTGCAAGTGAATGATCTTTTGGATCTCCTGTTCATATATGGGGGCACGTGGATCAAAATGAGATAGTGATGGAACTCTCCACGCAATTTCTCTTTTGATTTATTTTCTCTCTCCCCCTAATTGTGGAAAATTTGTTTCATCAAATCGACAATCTGCAAATCGGGCAGTGAATAAATCTCCCGTCAATGGCTCAAGATAGCGAATAATAGAGGGTGATTCAAACCCAACATATATTCCTAACCTTCTTTGGGGGCCTATCTTTGTGTGCTGTGGTGGTGCTACAGGCACATATACAGCACAGCCAAAGATTCGGAGGTGAGCAATATTTGGTTCATGACCAAATACTAATTGTGACGGGGAGTATTTATTATAATGAGTCGGTCTGAGACGAATAAGAGATGCTGCATGTAAGATAGCATGACCCCACACGGTAGTGGGCAACCGTGTTTTCATAAGTAGTGGTCTTGCTATCAATTGTAGTCGTTTAATAAATGACTCAACAAGGCCATTTTGGGTATGAACATGTGCTACAGGATGTTCAACTTTTATCCCAACTGATAAACAATAATCATCAAAATATTGAGACGTAAATTCTCCGGCATTATTGAGGCGTATAGCCTTAATGGATAATCTGGAAACTGTGCCCTTAAGCGTATTATTTGTGTCAATAATTTCGCAAACGCCAGGTTGCGAGACGATAAGAGGCACACATGAGACCATCTTGAAAATGCGTCTATTAGGACCATAAAATATCTGAATGACCCACAAGGTGGATGAATAGGTACACATATATCCCCATGTATACGTTCTAGAAAGGCAGGGGATTCAATGTCAACTTTCATTGGTGAAGCAGCTATCAATTTACCCTGATAACAAGCGGCACATGAAAATTCACCACTTTCAAGAATCTTCAGGTTCTTAAGTGGATGCCCATTTGAATTTTCAATAATTCGTCTCATCATTATTGATCCAGGGTGACCTATTCGGTCATGCCAAAGCACAAAAGTACTTGAATCATTAAACTTCTGGTTTACAATCGAGTGTGCTTCAATTGTACTAATTTTTGCATAATACAGACCAGAAGACAAAGTTGGCAATTTCTCCAAAACATATTTCTGGCCGGAGACATTCTTTGTAATGGCAAGATATTCATCATTTATTTCGTTTAATGTCTCAGCGTGATATCCATTACGGCGAATATCTTTGAAACTTAACAAGTTTCTTGGGGATTTAGAAGAGAATAATGCATCTTCTATAACAAGTTACGTCCCCTTAGGCAGAAATATAGTAGCTCTTCCGGAGCCTTCAATCAATTTCGAATTGCCAGAAATTGTATTAATATTTCCCCTTTTTCTACGCAAGTGAGAAAAGTATTTCTTATCTTTGAATATGGCATGCGTTGTTCCACTATCAATCACACAAATATCTTCATGATTGGTCATTGATTCAAATAAAATTTGAGGAATTTCCATAGATTCTTCAAAATGAAAGAATAGACAAAGTGAACATGAAAGTAGATATTATTATTATACAAAGCATTACACAAACTTTATTTACATAACTATGGAAACATAACTATTATAGCTAATAGTAACAACATGGATGAAAATATCTAAACTATTACAGATTCATCACCGATCAGATGATCTATTTTTCCTTCAGGGAGTTCAAAGAAATTTGCCACATCTAGATGCATGGGCTCAACATTATCTTCAGAAATAAAATTTTCTTCGGCATTCTTTTCTGCCTTTTTGAGGGAGGCGTGACACAGCTCAACTAGGTGCTTTGGCGTACGACAGGTACGTGACCAGTGCCCCTTTCCTCCACATCGGAAGCATTTATTTTCTGAATTTTTCTTTTGCACAGCTTCATGCTTTTCATCCTTCCTTTTACACTGCTGGTGGTGAAGGGTATTATTTGGTGCAAGAAGAGAATCATGATTAATATTCCTTCCTCAACCATGACCATGACCACGACTGGGGCCACAACCTCTTCCACGCCTAGAATGGCGAAAATTTGCCTCATTCACTTCAGGGAATGGGGCAGTACCAGTGGGTCGGCTTTCATGATTTTTCATTAATAATTCATAATGTTGTTCAGCCACTAGAAGATGTGAGATTAGATCAGAATATTTCTTGAACTTCATCTCTCGGTATTGCTGCTGCAGGAGCATACTCGAGGCAGGAAAAGTGGAGAATGTTTTCTCCAGCATATCATGATCAGTGATATTTTCACCACATAATTTCAACTGAGAAATAATTTTAAACATGGCAGAATTATATGCCTTAATAGATTTAAAATCTTGTAGCCTTAAATGGAGCCAATCAAAACGTGCTTGTGGAAGTATGACCATCTTCAGGTGGTCATATCTATCTTTTAATTTATTCCACAGAGTAAGAGGATCTTTAACAGTGAGATATTCCATTTTCAAGTCATCATCAAGGTGATGGCGGAGGAATATCATTGCCTTGGCACGGTCTTGGTTTGATGCCTCATTTTTATCTTTGATGGTGTCTGCCAGACCCATCGCATTAAGATGAATCTCGCCATCAAGAATCCAAGACATATAGCTATTGCCGGATATATCTAAGGCTACAAATTCACGTTTAGTAAGATTTTCCATTAGTAAAGGGAAATAGAAAGTTAATACCTTCGAGGCTTTTAAAGTTTTGCTCGAGATGGCAGAGTCTCGTGCTGATAACGTGATATAAAATAATACAAATTGAGAGTGAAAGAGAATTAGAGAGAAAGCTTAAGATGAAATTTTATTGTCATCTTTTTGATGATATGCTAAGGAGATAAAACCTTTCTATTTATAGGAATACAAATACTTGGTCACCAAGTAACTAGTTAGATTCTAAATAGATGAGTCCCATAGTAACTATAGTTATTACCTAGTTACATTGGTCTCCAACCAAACCTTTCTCTCCAAGTAAATAAATACATATTTTATAATACATGGACATTCTCTTATTATATATTATTTACAACAATGCACAAAATTTATTGAAAAGGTGGAGTAACTACGAAGAATTAACTGATGGTGACGAAAAAGTCTTCAAATTACCAAAGGTGACGTGTGGGGCCCGCCCCCATCAAAACCCAATTAAATTTAGGATTAAGAAGATTGGGGTCCAAAATGTAATTTTTTAAACTTATTAATCTTTTACAAAATACAAAAAAACCCAAAACACCCACCCATTATTCAAAACATCCAAACCGTTCCCTCCCCACAACTCCTTTGCACTTCTTCCATATTTCAAAATCAAAACTCCCAAGCAAACAGTTCATCTTCTTCACATCGGCGTCTCTCATCTCTCATCTTTTCTTATCATCTTCTTCTTCACCCTCGTCTGTAGGTGCCGCTGCTGCTTCTTCTTCTTTAATATCAAGGTAAAATTTTTGTTTCACTTGTTCCAAAAGTTATTTGGTAGAAATTGATGATTTTGGTTTTAGAAAAAGAAGAAGAAGAACATGGGTTTGTCTTCAATGTTATTTATTTTGTTGTTTCATGTTTGAGAAACCCTTATTTGGGGTATTTGTTTGACTTGTTGGGGTTTTGAGTTTGTAAATAGCATACGTTGTTGTCAAATTATGTTTTTTTGTGATGTTTTTGTTCTTGTTCTCCTTAGGATTTAGAAAAAATGGCTTGCAATCTTGTTGACTTTTTCCAACAGATGAGTAAGTTGTTGCAGCAACTTCAGCACTTGTTTGACAGTTGCAGACATTTGCTGAGGTTGCTTGCTTTAAAAACCTCTATTTGGTGTATTTTATGTGAAATACTGTTGTTGGTGTTGGTGTTGGTGCTGATGTTGTTGTTGGTGCTGATGTTGTTGTTAGTGTTGTCCTGTTATGGTATGGTTTAGAAAAAGAAAGGATAAACAATTATTGCACATACATTTGGTGTATTTTGTTAAACTTGTATGATTGTGTGTCTATAGTAGATGGTTTTGCTGTTGTCTTGGAAGTAGATGCTTGTTGTTTTGGTTTGGTTCAGTGTTTAGGAAAAGCTTGAATAACATCCATCTTGTTGTTGTTGTTGTTGTTGTTGTTGTTGTTGTTGTTGTTGTGTGTTTGTAGTGAAATAAATGGTTTTTTCTGTTGTTTTCCTGGTATGGTTCAGGGTTTAGGAGTAGATATCCAACAAATGGTTTTTTTGTTCATGTCCTAGTATTTATCTGGTTCTGTTTATAGAAGCTATGTCCAACAGATTTTTAGTTGTTGCAACAATTTCTACACTTGTGCCAACAAGTAGATAATATGTTGCGACAATTACAAATCTGTTGGACATAGCTTCAGTTTTTTGGTTGTGTTTGTAGAAGATATCTGATACACTCAAATTACACCTATTAATGGCGTAAAATGGACGTTGTCAAATATAGTAACCCAAAAAAGGTTGGGGTCGAATCCCACATGGAATATGGAGAGAAAAGAGTACTAATTGTATGCGATACTAGTCTTTAAAGGCTTTAATCCTATTCTGAATATTTTGAAAAGAGATTTGGTTTGTATTCGCTATTTTGAAGTGTTTGGATTTTGAAGAACCAAAGTTGTGTCCCTGCGATGATTAGATGTTATGCTATGGGTGTCAATATGATATATTTCTAATGGGTCGGGGTTATGTATGCACTTAATCTCTAATGCACTTTCTAATATTTTCCAATAGTTAGAAAGTATTTTCTTTTCATGATTTTCCCAAATGCAGAAAAGTTGTAAATAAGATTGATTAAATATGCCAAGTAGAACTCATCTTATCCCTAAGCGAGTTCATTAAACGAGGATTAGTGCCCCGAGTCCTTGTTATATTATTTCAAATCACACCCTAGTTCATCTTTCCAAATAAACTAGGGTTTGTCCATGAACAAGTGTGTGCAACCACTAATAAACAATGAATACGAGAAATAATAAAACACATCACAACCCATTATATATATATATATATATACAATGTTAGACACCCATTACATAGCACCCATCATTTGGGTCCACAACTTTGATTAAAGAAACTACTCACACATTATGGTGTCAAAAGTAGTAAGCAATAAATGAGACATAAAGCTTACAAAGTGTAATAAAGATAATGGAAAATGGAATCTTGTTGTCTTCACTAAGCTCCAAAAAGGGAGTATTCAATGCTCACCCACCAATGGAACTTTGTTCACGTGGTTACAATAATAATTGGCTGCCAAAAAAAACCTAAAATGTTCTTTAAATGGGCTCCAAAAAACGCATAGCAGCGACTGACAAAATTTCCCCCGATAGCAAGATTGACGGACTGTCGATCGTTCGACGATCCGTCGATTTCTACGTCCTTTGTACCTTCAGCAATGTGTTCCATTCGACGGTGCCGTCGACCAGTTTGACGCTCCGTCGAGTATTCCGTCTTTCTCTCTTCTTGTTGAGAGATCCTGCTTGACGACACAAATGACGAAGCGTCGATCAGTTCGACGCTTCGTCGATGCCTCCGTCCTTTGTCGTCTTCAACTTTGTTATCACTGGAAAATCGAGCTTATCGACGCTTCAAAGGACGGTTCGTCGGCTAATCGACGGAACGTCGATTCTTCATTTCTGGCCAATTTTTCCTTTGTTCTTTTCTTTTTGCTTTTGGGCCATTGTTTTCCTAAAAAACAACAAAACATATTAATGAGAACTAGACTTACTTGAAAACAACCAAGATTCATAGTAAAAAGGCGTCGAATGTGCCACAAATCCGCGGCACATCAACACCCCCAACTTAGGATCTTTGCTTGTCTTCAAGCAAGTCAGACAAAACAACCACAAAATAAAATTACAACTATGCTAAAAATAAAGTAAAAGTGACTACAATGGTGCTTGCTCGTTGCTACCGGCATGTGCATTTTTCAAATCAACTCCCTCTTTCCTCATTCCCAAACAAGGTTCTTTCAAAACAAACTTATTAGAATTGACCATGACGCTTCAATCGATGACATCACATTATTAGAAGCATTATGCGTGCGAGTATTCACCATTATGCCCTCACTTAAATTAGAGAATGTCCCACACATAATTTTTACAATAAGAATCGGGACAAGGATGGATGAGAATAGAAAGCACTCGCGCTCACAAAGAAGTTCATGATTTACAAGTGCAGATACCATATGCTTGCCTTTAATTTCAATGCCTAGCACTTTCGGATGGTTCAGTTGTGATCACTATAGGACTTGTTCTTGGGTTGTAATGTAGGCTCGGGGACGGGTAGGATACTCATTTGGGAATTAGTGACTCATCCTCCTCGACACTACAGATTTTGACCTTTCTTCTCATGCCCAATCTATTCATTCTTCAACTCATGACTAAGATGTGATTTTACTCTTACTAGAATTTACAATCTTTTTATGAGACAATATTATTATTATTATAAAACTATATATATATATATATATATATATATATATATATATATATATATATATATATATATATATATATATATATATATATATATATACAATTTTTTTTTTGTAAACTTTTCTCAAATTTAATCCTCTATCACATCCAGTTCTCGACTATGCAACTCACACACCCCCAGCTTTAGGCTCTTGGCCTTTACTTCACACATATACCACCCCCAACTTAGGCGATTTGCCACTTTTCTCTAGTAGTGTCAAAGAGGGAACAAGTGCAAAGATGGAATGAATTCATGAAGTAGGGAAAAAGTTTGTTACGACTAATCAAGAGAAAAAGTCAAAGGCTCAACGTGGGAACAGTGATATTCATATAGAACAGGTTTTGGGCTTTTAAGGCTGACGTGACTATTTAGAAGGAAAGCCTATGATCACTTCACAACCAACTATCCTAAGCAATATAGCACGACCTACCAGGCAAGTTCTGGATCCACATATGCTAACAATGAACACAAGAAGTTCTCACACTCGCAATGGCATAAGGATTTGAACACTTAATTCATACACACTCTAATATCTATGATGTCACAAAAAGAATCATACATGTCAATTCATTACAACCTGAGATAATCAACAAACTTTCGGAGGGGTCAATTTCAAATCAATCCATTTTCAAGTTCACAAATATCCTTTTTCATTCAAAATTCATGCCATAAGTTCAAAATGCAACAACCATGAAAGTCACAATTACTTTAAATAAGATTTAACAAATATATATAATACAAGGTACATCAGGTTACCCCACCCCCAGCAAAAAGAGGATGCATTGTCCCCAATGCATAAAAAATCATACCATCACCCCATGGTAGAGGGGCTGACCTGAAATGCTCTAATCTTGTTGTTGCTGCTGAGGTGTCTCCTCCGCAGCAGTGCGAATGGGAGCCCTCTCTACTACTGGCTCAGTGGACTGAAGAGGTGGAGCTGACTGGCTCTGTGGCTGCAGGTCCTGAGGAGATATCGTAATCGACCTGACTGGTGCTGGGATAACACTAGTGGTGGAAGATGCGCCGGTGAACCTCGTGTCCAGGCGTGACCGCCGAATACCCTCCTGAAACTCGGGGTATTCATCCTCATTATCCTCCTCCTCATCCTCATCATCAGCCAATGTGACAGGCCTCTTTCTTTTGCGACTTTCCCTAGGCTCATCCTTAGTCACCAAGTCAACTACTCGGATCAAATTGAAAATGCTGGCGACTGGTGCAGGTGGTGTCGGGTCATCCACAATAACGTGCTCTCTTGTCCAAAGGACGTAATCTCAGCTCGGAGCTGGTCAAGCTCGGTCATCAAATCTCCCGAAGTACCAGACTCACTCTTCTTCTCAATAGTGAGTATCCGCATCTCTAAACTGTCAAGTCGTGCATTGACCCTAGCATGATGCCTCTCCATAGCCTCCTGAAGAGGCTCCAACTCCGGTGCACTCTCTTTCCGGACAAACCTACCCAACTGCTATAATATCCGAGTCACCTTCTTATCAGCACGCTCAGCCTTGATTGCAAACTCTCTGAAGTTGGCTCTGTTGAGGACAAAGAGATCCTCAAAAGCTGATGCTGCGGCTGACGGAGGAGTAGGAGATGCAGATGGGACAGCAGGCCGAGGTGGTGCCTCTGAAGAAGGAGTAGCATCAGCTACAGATGGTGTGGAGGCCTCTGTTGTGGACAGTCCTTCCGTGCCTATATCAACTGTGCCTTGTGGTACTGAATCCATGACATGCTCAACCTGCTCACCCATGAGATCTAGCAATGAATTACTGGTGGCTTGAGAAGTACGGAGGGTCTCATCCCTACTCCGTGTGATGTCACATACCTTTGTTGCGGGGAGAGTAGCTGAAAATGTATCAATGTGCCTCACCTGGGCCAACCTACACAACTGCGTGATAAGGCACGGGAATATCAAGGTTGTCGCCTCCTGTGGTACGCGTGCCCGAATGGCGCTACTGATCAGATCACCCAAGTTCATTGGGTACCTGGATAGCATGGCAGCCACAACCACTGCTCTGTCCGGCGTGGCTATGTTATCTGCTCCCGTGGGCAGAACCTGATATATGATGAAATTTCACCAAAATTTAGCTTCCAAGATGATATTCGCCTTATGGATTTTGGCAGTCAAGTGTCTCACCCATGGGGCTTGGTCCGCCGGCCCACTAGCCATCACCGTCGCAAAACCATTCCCGTAGAGATTGCTTAGCCCTTCTTTCAAACTTATCATCATATTCCACTGTGGTTGGTGCCATGAAGTCATCACCAAAATAAAACCTGTTGATTGTGCGGGCTGAGATGTCAACATGGACACCCCGAATATATACTGTGTCTAATAGAGGGGCGACTTTCAAAGCTCTCTTGTTCTTGTGCTGCTGCTCGAGCATCACTCTATAGGTAGCATAGAATTCCCGAACCATGGTCGGGCAATAATCCCTTGGAGGTTATGTGAATGCCTTAAGATGATAGTGCTGGATGAGATCAGTAATCCGAGGGTAGCTCTCGGATTACCCCCACTGACTGTAGTGGCTCCTTTTACATAGTACTTTCGGCACCCTTTATAGGGGAAGCGGATTGCAGCTATTTCCATCTTTTGCAGCAGCAGCCACTCTTGTTCCTCATCTGAATTTCGCTCAGGAGCGGCTGGTTGTTCTGTTGGTGCATCGCTAGAATCAGCGGAAGTGGAGGATGAAGTCCCCTCTACAGACTGAGAGGAGATTAAGGTGGGTGATTCTGCTTAGGGAGCGGTGGTCTGTGCCCTTAACCTAGTCGTTGGGACCACCGCTTGATGTTCAGGGTCGGAGGGTTCATCCCTAAGAGTAAAGGTTGTTTGACTCCGACCTCGGCCTTTTCTGGGACCACCACCCGCTTGACTGGATTCTTTGGAGTCATACCTAAGAAAAGAACACCCTTCGTTGTTAAGACAACCATAGAAATATAACAGAATCAGACAAAAGTGCAAGACATGTGATAATGTGAACGCTGCCAGCGGGTCGTCGATTTGCTACAAGAGTCGTCGAACAGATCGACGGAGCGTCGAAGTTGTCGTCGAATTGATCGACGAGCCGTCTATCTCATCGTCGATCTCTTGTTAGCCACTGGAATTTTCGACTGAAAGACAGTTGGAAAGACGCCCCGTCCATTGATTCGACGGGCCGTCGATCTCACCGTCGATGCTGTTTTGGTTAAGAATTCTGAGAAGACTCATTCGACGTTGAGTAGGACAGTCCGTCGATTGAATCGACGGGCTGTCAAACTCACCGTCGATGCTGTTTTCAGGTTAAAACTACAGATTCCATACACTTCTTTGGTCGAGGTGCAAATCATCACTTATTTTGGGGTTACTCAGACTTTACCCCATGTTGGCTTCGGTTAGACTAGGGAAAACACTTGGTGGGTAAAACAACTCTATGCTCGTAATGCCCTCCAAGCCATCGTGAGACACAACGCCACACTTTGGCATTTCATCGAACAATTGGTGGGCAAAACAACAACAATCTCATGAATGAGGTGTGTTTGTCGTAATGCCCTCCGACACGGTTAAAGATCAATGACCCAACAACCACAAACAAACCAAGAAATCACCCCTAGCAAAAAATATGAGCATCCCAGGCGAAATAATAAAATAATGGAAAAACAATCAAAACAAGCAAAAATAATCAAAACAAGCCATGGAATGCAAAAACAATCAACACAAGGGAGCACACAATCCACTAATTCACATACCTTAAAATGAAAAGAATATGATTTCAGCCCTTAAGGAAGGAAAAACACCCAAAGAATCACACACACAGAGGGACAGAGTAGTAGGGCGGGGGGGGGGGGGGGGGGGGGGGGGTGGCGGTTGTGGGGTGGTGAAGGAAGGGGGAAGTGGGTGGGTAACGGTTATGGCAGGGGGAGAAGTGGAGAGAGAGAGAGAGAGAGAGAGAGAGAGAGAGAGAGCAAAACGTTACAAAAGGGAATGAATAAAAAAGAAGAACACAACGTGGGTTATAAAACTCATGATCTTGAACCGTCGCGTTAAAGGACGGAGCGTCGATTAGTTCGACGCTCTGTCGAGTGAAAACCCCCTCCCTTTTTTTTATATATATCTATATATGAAAAAAAGATAAGAATGCCCGTCGAACTGACCGTCGATCAGTTCGATGGAGCGTCAAACCTGTTGTCGAATTTTCATTTTTTCCAGTGACTAATCTTTCATGCGATCCACTCGACGGTGCATTCGACGGCTCGTCGATCAGATCGACGTTCCGTCAAATGTGTCGTGTAACTGCTTTCTTGGAAATTTCTGGATTCCACACTTAGGTTCGTCAACACATCAACAAACATTAAAACAACACAACAACAAAAATCAACGGAATGAGAAAAAAAATATTTCAAAAATGCACATGGGTTTCCTTCCAAGAAGCGCACAATTTAACGTCACGGCATGACGTAATACCACTTTTTATGCTAAGGTCCGGTGCCATGTTTCAACCGGTGAGCATCAACAATCTTTTCTCCATCAACCATCCAATGGTATTGCTTTACCCGATGGCCATTCACCCTGAAAGTACGCGTCCCATCGTTGGACTTTAACTCCATTGACCCACTGGGTGACACACTCACTAAAGTAAAAGGACCGGACCACTTAAATTTCAACTTGCCCGGAAAGAGCTTCAATCTTGAATTGAACAGCAACACCGAATCACCCGGTTGAAAATCTCGCTTCAGAAGTTTGACATCATGATAGTGCTTCATCCTTTCTTTATACAAACTCGCACTCTCATAGGCATGATACCGAAACTAATCCATTTCATTCATTTGAAACAACCGCAGCTTGGTTGCTTCGTCCCAATTCATGTTCAATATTTTTAATGCCCACAAAGCTTTGTGTTCAAGTTCAACAGGTAGATCACAAGCTTTACCGAACAACAACCGATAAGGAGAAGTACCAATAGGTGTCTTGAACGCTGTTCTATAAGCCCAAAGAGCATCATCAAGCTTAGATGACCAATCAGTTCTGTTTGCATTAACCGTCTTGGCTAAGATGCTCTTTATCTCCCGATTGGAGACTTCGGACTTGCCCACTAGTTTGGGGTGGTAAGGAGTTGCCACCCTGTGCTGCGCTCCATATTTCTCCAAGAGATTAGTGAATTGCTTGTTACAAAAGTGAGTGCCACCATCACTAATGATTGCCTTTGGAGTGCCAAACCTTGTGAATATGTTTCTTTTGAGAAATTTGGTGACACTCTTCCCATCATTGTTGGGCAATGCTACAGCTTCAACCCACTTGGACACATAGTCAACCGCAACAAGGATGTATCGCATACCACGAGAACTCACAAATGGGCCCATAAAGTCGATGCCCCATACATCAAATAGCTCAACCTCCATGACAAAATTCATTGGCATTTCGTGCTTTCTCCCATTTGACCCTTGGCGTTGACATTGATCACAAGATTTCACCATCAAATTTGCATCATGATAAAGGGTGGGCCAATAATAGCCACATTCAAGCACTTTAGCTGCTGTGTGGTTTCCACTGTGATGACCCTCCACGGGAGAGTCGTGACAAGCTTTCAAGATTTCCGTAGCCTCGTATTCGGCCACACATCGCCGAATGATGTTGTCGGCACAAGTGAGGAATAAATAGGGCTCATCCCAATAGTATTGACGACTGTCTCTCAAGAATTTCTTCTTTTGATAAGCCTTGATGTCGTCGGGGATAAGACCCATCACCAAGAAGTTGGCGATATCTGCATACCAAGGGGCAAACTCACAAGATACAGCCAAGAACCTCTTATCGGGGAAAACATCATTTAACTCAAGATTTCCACATGGTCTCCCAGCTTCCTCAAGTCTAGATAGATGATCCGCAACTTGGTTTTCACAACCTTTTCTATCTTTGACCTCAAAGTCAAACTCTTGCAACAACAATACCTAACGACCGCGGCTTTGCATATTTCTTTGTCATCAAATATCTCAAGGCCGCATGATCCGTATGAACAACCACTTTGGATCCAAGTAGATAGGCCCGAAACTTCTCAAACGCGTAGACAATGGCTAGAAGCTCTTGTTCGGTGACGGTATAATTCATTTGAGGTCCATTGAGGGTCTTGCTAGCATAATAAATTGGGTGCATGGTTTTGTTGTGCCTTTGCCCAAGCACCGCACCAATAGCAAATCCGCTTGCATCACACATGAGCTCAAATGGCATTGACCACTCCGGAGATACAATAATTGGAGTAGAGGTGAGTATATCCTTCAACTCATTAAATGCCTTAAGGCACTTCTCATCAAATGCAAACTTAGCTTCTTTTTCAAGAAGCTTACACATCGGGTTGACGATCTTGGAGAAATCTTTTATGAACCGTCAATAGAAACCGGCATGTCCCAAGAATCTACGAACTCCTTTGACAGAGATTGGTGGAGGGAGCTTGGCTATAACATCAACTTTTGCTCGGTCTACCTCAATACCCTTCTCGGAAATCCTATGGCCAAGGACAATCCCTTCCTTCACCATGAAATGACATTTCTCCCAATTAAGTACAAGGTTGGTTTCTTCACACCACTTCAATACCTTACCGAGATTGGCAAGTCATTCGTCAAAAGAGTCACCAAGAACCGAAAAGTCATCCATGAAGACTTCCAAGAAATCTTCCACCATATCTGAGAAAATAGACATCATACACCATTGAAAAGTAGTCGGGGCATTGCACAAGTCTAAAGGCATGCGGCTGAAAGCAAAGGTTCCACAAGGACAAGTGAAAGTGGTTTTCTCCTGGTCCTCTAATGCAATGTTAATTTGGTTGTACCCCGAGTAACCATCCAAAAAGCAATAATAAGCTCTTCCGGCTAGCCGATCAAGCATTTGATCAATAAAAGGCACAGGGAAGTGGTCTTTACAAGTCACGGTGTTTAGCTTTCGATAGTCCATACACACTCTCCATCCAGTGACTGTCCTTATAGGAATCAACTCATTCTTGGAGTTAGGAACAAAATTGATGCCTCCCTTCTTTGGCACGCATTGCACCGGACTAACCCATGGACTATTTGCAATTGGGTATACAACACCCGCATCCAACCATTTTATTATCTCTTTCTTGACCACTTCTTGCATAGTAGGGTTTAGCCTTCTTTGATGCTCTACACTTGATGAACTATCCTCCTTAAGTTCGATTTTATGTTCACAAATACCGGAGGGAATCCCCCTAATATCCACAATAGTCCACCCAATAGATCGTCGATAAGCCCGCAACACTTCAAGCACCTTTTGAGTTTATTCCTCATTTAGCAAAGATGAGAGAATAACCGGTAAAGTATTATCTGGGCCAAGAAAAGCATACTTCAAATGAGAGGGAAGTAGCTTGAGCTCAAGTTTTGGAGGCTCAATAATCAAAGGCTTAGCCGGAGGAGTGGTTCTTTTATCAAGATCAAGAGATAATTTCTTTGGCTCATAAGAGTTAACTGTTTCAATATAACCCTTCATGTCATCCACCTCGAAGTTCACCAAAATAGCCGAAAGTATTTCATCAAAGTGCTCCTCCTCTAACTTATAATCCACCGCTTCGTCTACCACATCGAAAGAATCAATGACCGATATGCTCTCATAAGCACTAGGCAATTTTAACCCCTTGCTAGCTTGGAAAGTTACCTCTTCATCATTGACCCAGAATTTTATTTCATTCTTTTCTGAGTTTATTAGAGCTCTCCCGGTGGCAAGAAATGACCTTCCCAAGATAATTGGGACTTCATTGTCAACTGCACAATCAAGGATGACAAAATCTACCGGTAATAAGAATTCCTCCACTTTAACAAGGATGTCATCAACAACCCCTACCGGCCTTTTGATGGTTCTATCGGCCATTTGGAGACGCATGCTCGTTGGTCTAGGTATTCCCAACCCAACTTTCTTTTATATGGCTAGTGACATCAAATTTGTTATGTCCCGTGCTTTCGTATAATTGGAAATCGAGAAATAAATAAGACTTGTGTGTTATAAGGAGATATTTTTGATTTTGGTGAATATGACTATGTTGGTTATGGAATCATTAATGTTAAGACGTTGGGGAAGGCCGAGGGTAAATTTGAAATTTCGGAAATTAGTTTCGGGAATTACAAAACGGGACTTTTGTGAATTGGGCCAAGAATTAGAACACACAAATATGAGGCCCAAAGTGATGGGGTGGCCGGCCAAAGGCCAAGGCCCATGACCCATTTTAATGACCATGTGCCATGCATGTGATCCTATTGGATATATATCAATGCAAGACTTGTAATTATCAAGTATTAGATCAAAACAAAAAAAAATTGAAGAACACCAAGAGAAAGAGGCTCTCGGCCGAATAGAAAAGAAGAGAGAAAAAACAATTGGCAAGCTTGATTCTAGCCTTAAAAATCTTGATTTTCACATAGTTGTAAAGTAGTCAAGATGCTCTCCGACGTGATACAAGTAGTTTGGCGAAAGAGCGACGTTTGCGGCAAATCGGAATTTCAAGAGAAAGGTGAGAAATCTATGTTTTTATGTTATGAAATGGGTTTATATGTTATAGTGATTGATGTTGCGTGAAGATTATGGAATGGTGTTGTGTTTGTGCATGGCGTGTGTGTGTGAGAAGGGTGTGTTTGGCCGTGAGCCATATTAGTGTGAAAGGAAGGCGAATTGCATTCTATTTAGTTTGTTAGTTGCGTCGTTGTGACCTTTATAACGTAAATGAATGATTAGTGAATTGAAAGGGCGTTGGAAAAGGATTTTGGAACATTATCGGAAAGTATATACCTTTGGTATATTTGCGTATATCATTGTATATCTTTGGTGCTAAAGACTTTAAATATGATTTATGGTTGATGTTAATGAATTCGGAATGAAACGACGCAAGTTAGAACGTTCGTTGTAAGTTTTGATGTTTTGAAAGAATTTTGGAAGTTTGAATGAAAAGTTGCCAACTTAGGTAATAAGGTAGAACTTTGAAGCTAGAGTGGTTTGATTATGATTTGTGTTGTTTGATGATGTGTGGGTTGTTGTTGTTGATGTAATTTGAGCCGAGCTAAGTCTCGGGGATGTTAGATTTATAGGGGAAATGCTGCCGAAATTTCGGTAGACAAAAATGAAGTTAATGGCATTGTTACGCCTAAGAATCTCAAATTGGTATGTAAAGCTTCCCACTTCTTCGTTTGGCATGTCTTAGTGTGCTAGGTGAATATTGGAACCTCCGGAGCATTTCTGCTCCTCGAAACCCGATCCACAGAAAAGTTACTATTCATTCAATTCAATTGAAGCCTAAGGGCTCTATTTTGGTTAGAATGCAACCAAATGTCCGAAACCTATCGAAATGTGGTCGGGTAACTTGGAAATGATTATGTATGACCTTTTGGCCCCTAAACGTCCGTAAATTATGTTCGCCACCTCAATTTGACTCGAGGTGGGCCCGCTAACCCCGAGACGCCCTATTTGTCCTAGCGGACTCTCCTTTTGAATAAAGTTTGATATGATACTTTCGGTTTTAGAACTTCCTCCTACGAGATATGTTTTGAATATTATGATATGCTAAGTTCTGTTTTGAGCCATACGTAATATTTTGGAAACGTTTTTTGAAATGAAACTTTGTATTGACTAAGTATTCGATTATTTTGTACTATGAAATGACTTGTGAGATTACTAAGTTTTGAAAGGCTATTTTGAAATATGAACTGCATTTGTTTGCTCACGACTCCGCTCGTGCCTCGTTATGACTTCGTTCACCGGTTCCCGGGCCGGTTATGATTCGTGCGCCTTATGATAATTCGGCCGTATGCTGTGTTGCGGTTCCCGAGGCTTCGCCATAGGGCCGGGTTCCGTTTGGAGTTATGCTGTGATGTGGCTCGTGATGCGATACGCTCACCTATGTTTGTGTTTGTGATCGGGGATGTACGGAGATTTGAAACTTTCTGGTGTTATGCTGTGTGTGGCGCCAGCGTCGGAGTGGCGACCACGTTCTTAAGCGTTTGCATGATTTCGTTTGCATTATGTATACGTATATGACTTTGATACGGATTTTGACATACTGATTTGTACTCCACTTTGTCATCTGATTTGCTTTCGGTTTTGGCCCATATTTCTGTACTCCGTGCTTTACATACTCAGTACATATTTCGTACTGACCCCCTTTCTTCGGGGGCTGCGTTTCATGCCCGCAGGTGCAGATATTGGTGATCCTCCAATGTAGGCTTCACTATTTGCTACTTCGGAGTACTCCTTCTTGACTCGGAGTCCCCTTTTGGTACAGACTCCCTTTTGCTATGTATATTCGGTACATTTGACTATTTGGGTACGGCGGGGCCCTATCTCGCCATATGTATTTGTTTTGAGTTCGTAGAGGCCTGTAGTCATATATGTGGGGCGAGGGTCCTATATATGTTTGTTTGATTTTGTTTTCTGGTCTTAAAGCGGTCCATTTGTTATGATGGCCCTAAATGGCCCTTATGCTTATATTTGCACTTCTGACCGGCGATGTCTATTCCGCCGCTCCGTTTGGATTTGATGTGACATTTTGATTTGTGCGACCGCTTAAGACGTATTTTGATATAAACTATGTTGATATGACCTGTATGAAATTCTGAAATAAGTTTGGATTTGGCAATGAATATGCAATTTGGTCTGGGTACCCAAGTAGGGTGCCAGTCGCGGCCCACGGGGCTGGGTCGTGACAAAATTAATGCTAGCCCCATTGTCACATAAAGCACGAGCAAAATCATGATGAGCGATGGTGCAAGGGATAGTGAAAGCCCTGGGATCTCCCTTCTTCTCAACCTTTGATGACGAAATAATAGCGCTCACATGGTGGGTGACTCTCACCATATCATGCTTGATTGGTGTTTTCTTCATCAACAAATCTTTCAAGTATTTAGCAAATTCCGGCATTTCTTGGAATGCATCAAGAAATGGGACATTCATTGACAACCCTTTCAATTGGTCGTAGAAGCGTTGGCACTTGGCATCCTCCGTTCTTTTCATCAATATTTGTGGGAACAGGGGAGGAGATTTATATATTTGAGTCAAGGGTTTAATTGCCCCCGTGACCTTGCTCTTTTGGGTGCTACCACCGGTAGCTTTTTCAACACTTGGCTTCTCGTCACCCTTGAGAACAATAGGGTGTGCTTCCTTCTCTTTCTCAACAATAATAGGCACTTCAATTGGTGCCTCCATTTCTTCTTCAACTTCTTCCTCAATAACATCATCAATAATCGACTCGACAATGATAGGTTCAACCACTCTCTGATTTACCGCATTAAGGATCTTTCCACTTCTGTTAGAAATAGCTTTGCATGAGGCAATGTGATCACCTCCACTACCTCTTGGGTTCGGAATTGTATTGCTAAGAAGGCCTCCTATTTGTGGTGAATGTTGCTCACGAGAAAGATCTCGCATTTGTGACTCAAGTTTATGAATCGAAGCGGTGGGAGAGCCTACCACTTCGATCAAATTTTCCATCTTCTTATCAGTCTTATGCTGATTGTCCAATATCTTTTCAAGCATAGATTCCATTCGAGAGGTCCCTTGATCATTGGAAGGACCCTCTCGCCAATTTTGAGAGTTATAAGTACGACCCTTTGGTGGAACATAGGCATTGGAGTTCCGATTACCATAATTGTTGTTGTTGTAATCCCTCATGTCCGAACCACCATATTCATTTCGGCCATATTGATTGCTTTGTTGTTGGGGTCTCCATTGCTTTTGATAACCCCCTTGAGAGTGATCGATATAATTAGCATCCTCACGTTGTGGCTGCCCCTCTAGATAAGCTTCCTCCGATACTTGGTACATTCCGGGAGCATGAGATGGCATCTCTTCGACAACATTCACACTTTTAGCTTCTTTCTCCGTAAGCCTCTTGTACAGTAAATCCACGGTGGTTTGCAGTTGAGCAAAAGCATGATCTCGCTCATGATTTTCTTTGGCCACCGCGGCAGCAGAGGGACTACCATATGATATGGTTTCACTATCACTTGAGTGCCAAACTTGATTGTGGGTGGTGAGCTTATCAAGCAACCTGGTGATGCTGACAAATGATTTGTCCATGAAGCATCCCCCAGCTGCAGTGTTGAGAGCAATTTGATTCATTGTATCTAACCCCTTGTAGAATTTCTCGGTGAGTTGGAGATTGAGCCAGATAGTACTTAAAACGCTCCCATGCCGAATATAATTGTTCCCTCGGAAGTTGTTTGAACTCAAAGATCTTATCTCAAAGCTCAGCCTTTTTGCTTGGTAGGAACCACTTCTTCAAAAATGTATTGGCTAACTCGCTCCAGGTATGAATAGAATTGCTGGGGAGCTTTTCATACCATTCCCTTGCTTGGCCAGCCAAGGAATATTTAAAGACCCGTAATCGAAGTGCATCAGCAGAAACAACACCTTGGGATTGTTGAGCACACACATGCAAGAAGTTCTTCAAATGTCAGAGTGGACAATCCTTCGAAGAATTTCAGAAATAACCTTCAAGTTTCAGCAGCTGATTGATAGAACTATTAATTTTGAAAGTAGCATTTCCAGTTCTAGGAGGAACCACAGCAGAAGCATAATCAGCTTCATTGATGAATTCTGCAAATATATTCTCATTCTTATCCTCTTCTGGTGCAGGTGGGTTCACTTGGAGTCCACCTTGGTTTCCTTGATTCTGATTCTGTCTTCCTGCCATGTTCACCTGGTTCACCACAACAGCAAACAAGGTGTGATGGAATAGAAAAAGTTTTAAAGAAGAGTACACAACAATCAGTAATTTCAAAACCGTATTCCTCGGCAGCGGCGCCAAAATTTGATACGCTCAAATTACACCTATTAATGGTGTAAAGTGGACGTTGTCAAATATAGTAACCCAAACAAGGTTGAGGTCGAATCCCACAGGGAATATGGAGAGAAAAGAGTACTAATTATATGCGATACTAGTCTTTAAAGGCTTTAATCCTATTCCGAATATTTTGAAAAGAGATTTGGTTTGTATTCGCTATTTTGAAGTGTTTGGAATTTGTTTGGATTTTGAAGAACCAAAGTTGTGTCCCCGTGATGATTAGATGTTATGCTATGAGTGTCAATATGATATATTTCTAATGGGTCGGGGTTATGTATGCACTTAATCTCTAATGCACTTTCTAATATTTTCCAATAGTTAGAAAGTATTTCTTTTCATGATTTTCCCAAATGCAGAAAAGTTGTAAATAAGATTGGTTAAATATGCCACGTAGAACTCATCTTATCCCTAAGAGAGTTCATTAAACGAGGATTAGCGCCCCGAGTCCTTGTTATATTATTTCAAATCACACCCTAGTTCATCTTTCCAAATAAACTAGGGTTTGTGCATGAACAAGTGTTTGCAACCACTAATGAACAATGAATACGAGAAATAATAAAACACATCACAACCCATTATATATATATATATATATATACACACACAATGTTAGACACCCATTACATAGTACCCATCATTTAGGTCCACAACTTTGATTAAAGAAACTACTCACACATTATGGTCTCAAAAGTAGTAATAAATAAATGAGACATAAAGCTTACAAAGTGTAATAAAGATGATGGAAAATGGAATCTTGTTGTCTTCAATAAGCTCCAAAAGGGGAGTATCCAATTCTCACCCACCAATGGAACTTTGTTCACGTGATTACAATAATAATTGGCTGCCAAAAAAAAAACCTAAAATGTTCTTTAAATAGGCTCCAAAAAACGCACAGCAACGACTGACAAAATTTCCCCCGATAGCAAGATCGCCGGACAGTAGATCGTTCGACGATCCATCGATTTCTCCGTCTTTTGTACCTTCAGCAATGTGTTCCATTCGACGGTGTCGTCGACCAGTTCGACGCTCCGTCAAGTATTCCGTCTTTCTCTCTTCTTGTTAAGAGATCCTACTTGACGACACAAACGACGAAGCGTTGATTAGTTCGACACTTCGTCGATGCCTCCGTCCTTTGTCGTCTTCAACTTTGTCATCACTGGAAAATCGAGCTTATCGACGCTTCAAAGGACGGTTTGTCGGCTGATCGACGGAACGTCGATTCTTCATTTCTGGCTAATTTTTCCTTTGTTCTTTGCTTTTTGATTTTGGGCCATTGTTTTCCTAAAACACAACAAAATATATTAACGAGAACCAGACTTACTTGAAAACAATTAAGATTCATAGTAAAAAGGCGTCGAATGTGCCACAAATCCGTGGCACATCAGTATCCAACAGATTGTTAGTTGTTGCAACAGGTTATACACTTGTTGCAACACGTATACAATATGTTGCAACAACTACAAATCTGTTGAACATAGCTTCAGTTTTTGGTTCTGCTTGTAGAAGATATCCAACAGATTTTTAGTTGTTGCAACAAGTGTAACTTGTTGCAAGAAGTATACAATATGTTACAACAACTACAAATCTGTTGGACATAGCTTCAGTTTTTTTGTTCTGTTTGTAGAAGATATCCAATAGATTTTTAGTTGTTGCAACAAGTATACAATATGTTGCAACAACTATAAATCTGTTGGACATTGCTTCAGTTATTTAGTTCTGTTTGTAGAAGATATCCAACAACTTAATCACTTATTCAACAACTGAAGAATCTATCACAACAACCTATTCACTTGTTGCAACAGTTACATCATTTGTTGCAACAAATTCTTCAGTTGTTGGGGAATTTTGTTACTTGTTGTATTTTGTTTGATCAAATGCTGCACTTCTTATTGTCTGTTTACTTTGAATGATGCATTAATCAGTTGGAGTTCTTTTTTTTTCTCCTGTGTGTAGATAAAATGTCTCTAGCCAAAAGAAAAGTTGAGAAATCAGCTGAGGGTCATAGAGATAATAAAAAAGCCAGAGTGCAATCATTATTAGAGAATCTTGCTGATTTAGCAAAATCTATTGTTGAATCAGTAAATATAGAGGAAAGAGACAGCCAAACTGACAATCAATCCTCAGAAAGAGAGGAAGTACAAAGCCAAGAAGCAGTAGATACAAATGAACAAAGTGAATAAGAAACAAATGAACAAAGTGAAGAAGAATTAGAAGCTGAAGAAACTGCTGATGGAGTAGATGAAGGAGATGGAGTGGATGAAGATGATGAAAAGGATAGTGCTTCCGAAAATATAGTTCACTTGTTGACGTTCATATCTGAATTAAGAACAAAGAAGAGAAATAGTGTGAATGCCAATTTAATTACAGAATCTTCTAGTAGATTGGACAATAGATCATAACATACCTTCCATTAACGAGGTCGTCAAGGTTTTCAGTATTGACAAGTATGCCGTGAGGATGCCGTTGAATGAAAATAATGATTTGACCGTTGATCTTACCGTCAAATCAGGCATGGGCAAGAACTTTGATATGTTTAGGCTAATTCTTAAAAAGCAGTGGTTGGAGGATTTCTTTAGGAAAAGTTGTTTTAGGGTGTATTTGGATCTGCCTGAAGAGACCGGTGCACGGTTTCAAACGAAAATGGTATATGGGCTTATGAAGCGTAGGATTCTTTCTGATACAAAGGATAAGCTTTGGATTAATTACTGTGGCATGCCGGTGTTCTTTGGCTTGAAAGAGCTTGCCATAGTTACTGACCTTAGCTGTCATCCTTGTGAGCTTCCTACTGTTGTATTGAATAAGCCAGCCCGGACTTGCAAGACAGCCAAAGAAGCCAAGAAAGTAGGAAAGGGTGGAAAAGATAAGAGTGAAACCGGTTTGGTGGAGTTTATTGGAAAAAGCTACAAAGGAGATAAGCTGCTTGTAGATTTGCAGTCCAAAACCATGTTAAATAAGCATAAGCAGTCCTTGTGTTTAGTTTGGTTTGTGCACTGTGTTCTTATGGCAAAATTGTCACGACCCGGCTAGGGCCATGACGAGTACTCCGGGCTAATCACCGAGCACCACTTGTTCTATTACTCATTCTGTGTACAGTCGTATTTCTTATGCTCATAATCGTAGGAAAACCATTTTCATTTGAAACATGTTTACCTTTATATATACATAATCCCTTTGGCTATTAAAATAATACATATATACATGTGGGAAATCGTGAGACCATACTACCCATACATACGTATCTACGAGCCTCTACTAGAGTACTAGACATATGAACGGGACAGGACCCCGTCGTGCCCAAAACATATATACACAAAAGAATCAATGGCACCTCCGGAACAATAGAGTGCTCACAAGGCCTACTAATAGCTCCTACGAGTCTGGATCACCTCCTTGTCTACCTGTGGGCATGAACACAGTGTCCAAAGAAAAAGGACGTCAGTACGAACATTGTACCGAGTATGTAAGGCATGAATGAAATGAACATAATAGAGAAATCATAAGACATGAGATGAAGATATAACCTCCTTAACTTTTAATAATATCACATGTACCATGAAATCACATATATCATTATATCACGTTTATTATGTCACATTTATCCTCATCGTTAACCCCCGTCCGGGTAATCATCATACGCGGCCCACTAGTGGTGGTCATGTACGACCCTCTAGGCACGGTGTACTCATACGCAGCCCACTAGTGGTGGTCATGTCCAGCCATTTAGGCACGGTGGAACTATAAGCAGCCCAAACCTAGCAGTGACATGTTCGGCCATCTAGGCGCGGTGGAATCATATCATCACATATATCTCATAACTTATCATGAACTTTTCATAGAGCATGCATTAGAATTTAAAGACAATCTATGAAAATCATATCATATTCGTAGCATGAATTTCATAAAAAAAAATATATCGTATGATAGGCTTATAATCTCTAAACTTAGGCTCATCATTACCATTATCGTATTTATGGCATATCTCTTACCTTTATCTCATATGAAATCCTCTATGAACATAGACTCATAATTTTTCCGGAACATTTGTCATAGGACATGCATTAGAGCTTATAGACAATCTATAACAATATCGGGGTGACATAAGGTCGAGAACCCCCGATTATATTATGGAGTGATCATATTCATCATATCTCACTTTGAAATAACTAACATTTTAAGGTGAGTGTAACACAACGAGCAACCTCAAGGGATCGTAAATAGGGTCATTAGATTGTTGAAACATCATATCGTATTCATAGCAAGAACTTTATGGAATTAGCATATCATGAACTTTAGAACTTTTAGGCTCAACTCATATTCATCATCATCATACTCGCATCGTATCTCTTTTCTTTATCTTATGAAAAGCTCTTTATAACCATAGACTCATAATTTCCGATGTGTAGGAAAGTCATAGAAATATAGGAGAATTCATGTCGTGGAGTCATGCCTTAGAAAGAAAGGACTAGCCTTACATACCTTTTTGTTTAACTATTCTATCGCTTGATCGTTCTCCTTCAATGCTCACGTCTCTACCTTCAAGAGAGTTCGTATTAACATTAGATAATCAATCACATGACCATGCTCTACTAAAGCTACAGAAAATTGGGCAGCATTTCCTTCATTTATAAAACTTTCCTCATATCACATATCAACTCTCAAACATCTATAATAACATTCACAATTTTATAATCAACAATCTTCATTCACTCTACATTATCCACATTTCACAATTTCACTTCAATTACTCCATAATCATGGTCATAGTTCACATATTACATTTAATATCATTTATAACATAATCATAATCACAACATATCAAAAATTATGACTCATTCCAAGCTACTACTCAAAATCTCATCATTCTCATCTTTGTGACCCATTTCCTATCTCCTTTCATAATCTAAATCTTTCAACCTCTAAATATCTTAAAAAACATGGAATGATCATAAAACTTACCTTAGATAGTATGGGAATGAGCTTTGAGTGGAAATATTTCACTTGAGCCAAAACCCTAGTTCACTTCCAATGGAATTTCTTGACCTAGATGTACCCTAATAAGTTTCTTACACTTGATTCACTTGGTTTGATGAAGTTGATCATGAATTTCTCTTGTGTTCTTGTGGAAGAAGTGTGTGGAACCCTCTAGAATACTTGAGAGAGATGAAGAAGTGTGGGAAATGAAATTAGTGAAGTGGGAATAGGTATTTATACTTGCAACTAATCAGCCTATCGGGCATTATATGGACCACTTATACGGTCCGTATAAGATTGTACTGTCCGTATAAGTGTCTGTGGTTCACTATTAGCCAAGACACCATTTCTTTTGGGAGTTATACGGTCCCTTATACGGACCGTATAATGTTATACGGACCGTATAAGTCAGTCGTATAACCCCATTCCTCTGAAGTGATTTCCATCGTTCGTTTGTTTTCCAATCCTTATGGAACCTTCTTTGTAACTTGTTTAACACCTTATTACCAATCTAAGGGACATTATAATTCTTCTCCAAAACATCATTAGGTCATCATTAACTCGGTACTCGTAAATCTTTCTCGATACATAATGTATACCTTGCCTTTCTTGGCAAACTTTCTTCTCTTACTTCGAATGTCCTTGAAATCTCAATTAGGATCATCAAATGCTATTTTTTACTTATTAAAACATCACATACTTGGTGCCCTTCGTTATTCTATTCACTTTGCATCAACATGAATTTGTTCGAGGTGTAACATTCTTCCCCCCTTTTTGAACATTCGTCCTCAAATGTTAAGCGCTCGGGAATTCTACGAAAAATTCGCCAGAGTTTCCCCTGTAATGTTGCACTACCATCCTGTCACAACAGCCCATAATAACAATGCCTCACAAGGCCATAACATCATAGCAATCTTGAGTCTTTTCCGGGGGTGGAGATAGATGCGTCTGCTTGGGCTTCGTACCCTCCTTCATTTCCCCGTGCATCTCTTCTACTTCGACGTTCTTTTCTAATATCTTTATCAAGCTTACATTAGTTCTTCCCTTTACACTTTAACCCATTTAAAAACAACCAAAAATTCTCATAAAATCTTTCAAGAATCTTCTCCAATTCCCTCGAATGTATCGGCCTTTAGGTGCTGGTAGAGAACCAAGCATTTTGACAAATTTTCATAGGTAGCTTATATGATTCCTTACACTGTCACACTTATTTCAGCTCTAAATCCATCCTCATCCTTGACCTGTACCGCGGAATTGCCTCACACAAGTTTACTCCTTATTTCCTTCTTCATTCCCACTGCTCGCTTCCAGTTTCTCGTCTAAATCTATCTTACTAAATTTACTGCGCTATGCGGTCTTAATTTTCCTTGCATTTGAGTACCTTAAGCTAGAAATTCTCGTATAATCCATCAGCTTTTTCTTCTAAATTACCATACATATCTTTTCCTTTGAATGTAGGTTGCTACCATCTAGTATTTACACGTTTTTATATAATTCATTTCCATTTCGGCCCTCCCTTATTGCTAGCGCCACACCTTTCTGTTGGCAAAGGAATTACTAAATTCTGATTCAAGCACTCTGCCTTTAAGGCTTTCACTGTACAATACTTCCTAAATTGTTATGTGACATTGAAACTTCGCATCCATGTAACTTGCTCGCGGTGACTATTGCACTTAACTTCCCATCTCAATCCATCATTCACTCCCCCCCCCCCCCCCCCTTTAGCCCGAATCTTACCCTCATCACTTGTAACTCCTCGCTATAAAATCATTTGTATGAGCCCTTATTATATGGAAACACCAGTTTATTCCTCTCTACCTTACGCTTGAGCTGAAGCCGCGATACTCACGCAATGTATCTCTTTGGGATTAATGCTGCTCTTCCGTCATATGCACATCTGTTAACTCTACCTCGTAATTTATTTATTATTGTATGACTGCTATGTTGGATTCTCCGCCCGTCTTACGTTCTACGCCCTATATTCTGCGTCATCTCATTCTTACGCCTTCAGCGGTCACATTGCCTCGGATAGTCGGAGGCTAATTCCTTGATGGTCTCTGTTGGTTACCTGCTTATTGCCACCACTATCAACTATAAGGGGATTTCCTTTAGCCCTATGTTTCTGTCATTACTTCTATCAACACCCATAGACCATCTTGTATGCTCGCCATTTCCACTAATATAACTCATATTCACTCTATACTCTCTATACCGTATCGTCCTCAACTTAGCCTCTCTTAACTCACCTTTTTCTCAAAACTCTTTCTTTAAGACTTTCACTGCATAACTCACCGAGGACGCGACTCCATTTGTTGCTGTCTTGATATATATATATATATATAAAGTCAGTTCATTGATCATTCACCATCAAACCTTGTTTCTTCTTTTGTCTTAATTCTCATCCTTTTTCTCAAATGATTTCATTCATAGGACAATAGTCCTAAACATTGAGTATCATTGAATCTCTTTTGATAAAGCTACAACTTAAGATTCAACGTCGCTTTTTCCATAATCTTCTCTGATCAATTCACACTGCCATAGAAGTACTATCCTCTAGCACTTCAACATATTAATGGTAGGGTAATATATGGTCCTTTTAGAATTCTCCAAAAACATGTTGTGTAAAGTCTCCCTCCACACACAAGATATCTTACTCGATAGTTGGTTCCATACCTCGGGTCATAATTTAATTATCCACACCGCTCTCATGGCTTGATTAAAAGTTTCAATCGCTTCACGATACCTACTAACATTTCCTGGTAGTATTAGGGGATCTGCAGGGTCTGATTCTCTTCCATCCTCCGCTTATCGAGTTACTGCTCTAGTGGGCTTCCCTCTTATTTGGCTTGCTCCTACCCTTCCTTATTTGTTCCTAACACCTCTACCCCGTGAATCACATGTGCTAAGCGTTCATCACTTGTCATCCTTTTGTTTCGCCGATCACTTTTATCTTATTTTTGCTTTTCCTCATATCTATAATAGCAATCCCGGCCGTAATATCGTCTGAACAGATTCCTGGAGGTATAACTTAAACTATAACAAGGAACACAACCGCGATCACAAGGTCAACCAACTACCAGGCGAAGAGCTTTTGTGAACACATCTCTTCTAGTCTCTTTCCTCAAAGTATCGCCGAGGACATTAAGGTTAGCTTATAGTGACAATCTCTCCCACTCTATTCCTTAGGCGAAGCATAGCTTAATAATCTTATTCGGCGCATCGTGCATCGGCTTACACATACATATTAAGTTTATCTCATAACTTAATGCTTCCCAAAGGTGAAGGGAACGAGCCAAACTTTCTAACGTACAACTTCTTCTGGAGTGCTTATCCCTTTAATTCTCCTTAGTATATAAAACTTCTTTCTACCTCAAGCACACCTTCCCATGTTCTTTATTCCATCCTAACCTATTCATCCTTTCCTTAGTATAATACATACTTGCTATGTTTATCCTATATTTTGGTCACTAGCTCCGTCCTTCATCACTCGTTGCTGGCCTTCTTTTCTTTCACGGCAATTCTGTCTACAGTTCCCACAATTTCCTTTAGATTCTTGGGAGAATTTCGGCAGAGTTTCTCTTGGAAACATAACAATCCCGAACCTGCACATAGCCCAGAAAACACGTCCGATGCCTTAATAGGACATATATCGGGACACACATAATATGCAACTCAGCAACACAAGATCACTTACCATTAAAGGATATAAATAATAGAGCTTGTCTCATAAGTTGTGCCTGCACACTCGGTCTAGAATTCCAATATATATACATACACATATTATTTATGTTCACTCACTGTCAATCAACTTACTCGTAAATCACGATTCTGGCTGTCACTAGGTCACTAACAAATATAGTCATCTCAAATTGTTGGTTTGGCTCAGATTTTTCACCTCAACACAATAATCACATCGGGAGTAATATATGACAGTGTAGGACCCGAGTCAATCGACGCATACATATCATAAGATATTACTGAAAACGTACCTGGGACAATATCAGAGGGATACTCAAGATCCTATTGCCCAGCTAATACATAGGTATGGCACTGGGATCCACTCAGACTGGGCACTTCTCTTTAATCTCCATCACAACCTGCTACTATTTGCGGCCTCCGCCTAGGAGGGCGTACTAATGATGAAGAGTCAGCTACCATTCCCGTAATCGAGCCTCATCTTTACCACGTAGCGATGGACAATCACGCCTGAAATGGCCTGGTCGAGCACAAGCATAACAAACATCCGAACCCAAGCGGCACGGTCCAGAATGTAACATTCTGCATTGACTACATCGTGGTACGGGTAATCTCATCGGGCTTGAATCACCCCTAACCCGAGAACTGGGAACTCTAAGACTCTGGGGCGGCCTAGAATAAGTAGATCCATCAAACATGGGTCCAAGGAACTGTGGAGGAGCGCTTGTTGTTGAACGAACTGAGTGCCTAGAGAATTTTTGTCTCGGAGCGCCCCTATACTCATGATCAAACCCTGAAGAATTAACTCTCTTTCTCCAACCTCTATTACCATGGCCCACATCCTGCCGCTGAGCCTGAGCGGCTACTAACTGAGTCAGTAAAAGAATGGCCTGTCTCATCTCTTGGCCTGAGACATCTGGTAGAGGGACTGGGGGTGCGAGAGCTAAAGTTGAGGCTTCCCTCTGATCCTCTAAAGTGGGCGAGGTACGGGAAAGCCGAGATAGGGCCTTATTTTGGGGTTCGCTCTCCTCCATATCCGTAGATGGCCCCCGTTCAAGCCCTTCTGCAATCACTGCCTTGCCCTTCTAGGCTGCAGTAACTTTTCCTTTCATCAACTTTGCTGAAATAATAAAAGCACCATTAGGGAGGGGAAAATCTTATAACATGGCTCTATAGCACGATCTAGTAAGAAGAAGAACGGTCATTTTTCCTAAACGCCCTGTACCCTCCTGTTTATTAGGGTGGCGCGCAACATACCATAAAAAAGACTCTACTAGACACGGCTCGTAGACACTTCCTGGGACTGAACTGCTCTGATACCACTTTTATCACGACCCGGCTAGGGCCATGATGGGTACCCGTGGCTAACCACCGAGCACCACTCGTTCTATTACTCATTCTGTGTACAGTCGTATTTCTTATGCTCAGAATCGTAGGAAAATCATTTTCATTTGAAACATATTTACCTTTATATACATAAGCCCTTTGGCTATCAAAATAATACATATATACACGTGGGAAATCGTGAGACCATACTACCCATATATACGTATCTACGAACCTCTACTAGAGTACTAGACATATGGACGGGACAGGACACCGTCGTGCCCAAAACATATATACACAAAAGAATCAATGGCACCTCCGGAACAATGGAGTGCTCACAAGGCCTGCTAATAGCTCCTACGAGTCTGGATCACCTCCCTGTCTACCTGTGGGCATGAACACAACGTCCAAAGAAAAAGGACGTCAGTACGAATATTGTACCGAGTATGTAAGGCATGAATGAAATGAACATAATAGAGAAATCATAAGACATGAGATGAAGATATAACCTGCTTAACTTTTAAGAGTGTGAACATTTTAATAATATCACATGTACCATGAAATCACATATATCATCATATCACGTTTATCATATCACATCTATCCTCATCGTTAACCTGCGTCCTGGTAACCATCATACGCCGCCCGCTAGTGGTGGTCATGTCCGGCCATTCATGCACGGTGGAACCATAAGCAGCCCGCCCTAGCGGTGACATGTCCGGCCATTCATGCACGGTGGAACCATAAGCAGCCCGCCCTAGCGGTGACATGTCCGGCCATCTAGGCTCGGTGGAATCATATCATCACATATATCTCATAACTTATCATGAACTTTTCATAGAGCATGCATTATAATTTAAAGACAATCTATGAAAATCATATCATATTCGTAGCATGAACTTCATAAAAAAAATATCGTATGATAGGCTTATAATCTCTAAACTTAGGCTCATCATTATCATTATAGTATTTATGGCATATCTCTTACCTTTATCTCATATGAAATCCTTTATGAGCATAGACTCGTAATTTTTTCAGAATATTTTTCATAGGACATGCATTAGAGCTTATAGACAATCTATAACAATATCGGGGAGACATAAGGTCGAGAACCCCCATTACATTATGGGGTGATCATATTCATCATATCTCACCTTGAAAGAACTAACATTTTAAGGTGAGTGTAACACAACGAGTAACCTCAAGGGATCGTAAAAGGGTCATTAGATTGTTGAAACATCATATCGTATTCATAGCAAGAACTTTATGGAATTAGCATATCATGAACTTTAGAACTTTTAGGCTCAACTCATATTCATCATCATCATACTCGCATCGTATCTCTTTTCTTTATCTTATGAAAAGCTCTTTATAACCATAGACCCATAATTTTCGATGTGTAGGAAAGTCATAGAAATATAGGAGAATTCATGCCGTGGAGTCATGCCTTAGAAAGAAAGGACTAGCCTTACATACCTTTTTGTTTAACTATTCTATCGATTGATCGTTCTCCTTCAATGCTCACGTCTCTACCTTCAAGAGAGTTCGTATTAACATTAGCTAATCAATCACATGAACATGCTCTACTAAAGCTACAGAAAATTGGGCAGCATTTCCTTCGTTTATAAAACTTTCCTCATATCACATATCAACTCCCAAACATCTATAATAACATTCACAATATTATAACCAACAATCTTCATTCACTCTACATTATCCACATTTCACAATTTCACTTCAATTACTCCATAATCATGGTCATAGTTCACTATTACATTTACTCACATATAATGCTTATCCCACGTCCTTAATATAATTTATAACATAATCATAATCACAACATATCAAATATTATGACTCATTCCAAGCTAGTACTCAAAATCTTATCATTCTCATCTTTGTGACCCATTTCCTATCTCCTTTCAAAATCTAAGTATTTCAACCTTCAATATCTTAAAAAACATGGAATGATCATAAAACCTACCTTAGATAGTGTAGGAATGAGCTTTGAGTGGAAATATTTCACTTGAGCCAAAACCCTAGTTCACTTCCAATGGAATTTCTTGACTTGGATGAACCCTAATAAGTTTCTTACACTTGATTCACTTGGTTTGATGAATTTGATCATGAATTTCTCTTGTGTTCTTGTGGAAGAAGTGTGTGGAACCCTCTACAAGCCTTGAGAGAGATGAAGAAGTGTGGAAATGAAATTAGTGAAGTGGGAACAGGTATTTATACTTGTAACTAATCGCCCGTCGGGCATTATACGGGCCACTTATACGGTCCGTATAAGATTGTACGGTCCGTATAAGTGTCCGTGGTTCACCATTATCCAAGACACCATTTCTGTTTGGTATTATACGGACCCTTATACGGATCGTATAATGTTATACGGACCGTATAAGTCGGTCGTATAACCCCATTCCTCTGAAGTGATTTCCATCGTTTGTTTGTTCTCCAATCCTTATGGAACCTTCTTTGTCATTTGTTTAACGCCTCATTACCAATCTAAGGGACATTATAATTCTTCTCCAAAACATCATTAGGTCATCATTAACTCGGTACTCGTAAATCTTTCTCGATACATAACGTATACCTTGCCTTTCTTGGCAAAATTTCTTCTCTTACTTCGAATGTCCTTGAAATCTCAATTAGGATCATCAAATGCTATTTCTTACTTATTAAAACATCACATACTTGGTGCCCTTCGTTATTCTATTCACTGTGCATCAACAGGAATTTTTTTGAGGTGTAACAAAAAGATACAAGTCTCAACATACCACTTGATTTGCTTAAACTTGTGGAGGACTATGAGGCATTCAACAACCATGGATGGGGCCGGGAAAGCTTCAAGTTGACTGTTGACTATTTATTGAAAGAGCTTAAGCCAACAGTGAAGACAGTCAATCTATATGGCTTCCCTTGGGCTTTTATGGTAAAGCATTTGCAATGTCAATTTCTTGTATTTTTTTTGTATTTCTATCAACATTCTGATTTTGCTGGTATCTTAATTTCTGGGCTTGGGCATTTGAAACCATTCCTTACCTCCGGTAACAAGTGAAGGACTACCCTTCAAAAGTGTCTTTTCTAAGAATGCTTAGATGGCTGACTTCAAAGAGCAACACAAGATTGAGTGTTGATCTTTTTAACCCTCCTTTGGAAGAGGTAAGGCTTAAGACATGTATATAGAATAAACTTAGTCATCTATTGGATAATGTCCAACAAGTATGACATCTGTTGCAACAAGCTACTAATCTATTAGATAATGTCCAACAAGTATGACACCTGTTGCAACAACCTAGTCATCTGTTGTATTTCATGATTTAGGACCATTTTAATATATCTACTTTTTTTATTGTAGGTTGTGCACCCGTGGCTTGTCCCGATAGTACGGGAGTTGGAGATGCCATTCCTTGCATCCTTTGTGCCCTTACAATCTGTTCCTGATAAAATGATTGAGGAGTTGAAATTAGAATTGGCTGGAGTGACAGCCATCAAAAGGGAATTAGTTGTGGTAGATGTTAGTGGTGATGGTGGTGTTGTTGGTGGTCAACTTGCTGTTGATGATGTTGCGGCAGAAATTGTCGGTGAAAAATAATAGATGATGATGTTGATGTTGGTAGACAAAATCCAATTGGTGGTGTTGTTGGTGGACAAACTCCAATTGGTGGTGATGTTGGTGGACAAACTCCAATTGGTGGAGATGTTAGTTGTGGTAGATTTTCCTTTGTTAGTGTCGACACATCGAAATGTGCTTGTGAATGCACCTATTGTAAGCGGCGAATGGACGATTTGATAAAAAATGTTGAGGAGTTGGTGAAGGCACAAAAAGACACAAATTCTGCTTTACAGAGTTTGTTATCCAAGAGGGGTGTCAATCCATCCAAGAAGCTGACCTCACCCTATACTCCTATTCGCATTCGCAAGAAGGGAAAAGCAATTTTCAAGGCACTTGCCGATGTTAGGTCAAGGAAATCTTCTACACCCCACAAGGCAACTGCTGTTGTTGATCTTAAAAAGGTAAATGTGTACAAGCATGCAGATGCTCAAAAATTGAAAAAGCTTGAAAAATTCGTCAGTGCCAAGAAGAGCAAGGGTACGATGTATTCATTGCATGAATTGAAGGCCGATGACTTCAGGATAATGACAAGCATGGAAGATTGGTGGCTGGCTAGTGTAAGTTTGAAAACAACAATTATTTTTGTTGAAACAAGTCTTATTTTGGTTGTATCAGTTGCAACAAGTTAAATATTTGTTGCAACAAGTGGAATACTTGTTGCAACAAGTATTGTTCTTGTTGCAACAACTCACTTAGGTATTGGAGATTGCTTACAGCAGTTGGGTGAAATAGACCCAACTGCTGTAAGCAATCTCTAACAACTAAGAGACTTGTTGCAACAAGTGGAATAGTTGTTGCAACAAGTGAACACTTGTTGCAACAACTCACTTAGTTGTTTAGGTGACTGAAATTTCTTATATTTTTAATGCAGTATGTTGATGAAATTATGCTCCTAATGTGTGTGAAGCAAAGCACTTTCACTGAGCATTATGCTTCCACAGATATAATCTTGGATCTAAACTTCTACAACATCATGCTCAAGCGGTACACAGAGTTGTCGGATGAAAGCACACAGCCGGAAGCTATTCCATTCAAGCAAATGCTTGATGATTTTATATGGGATGATGATGTTATCACTTATTGTAGAGGTACTATACCAGCCAGAGGTGGTCGCGAGTGGGTTGGGGCCAAAAGGGTGCTTTCTATCATGAACATAAATGTCAGACAGTTTGTCACCCTCGAATTCATAATTGAGGAGGGGGTGATAGATGTTTATGACTGCAACCTCCTAAAAATCCAAGATGATGAGTTCTTCATCCACATCCAGCCAGACATTGAATTATGGCCGAAGCTACTGAAGCAGAGTGACATGTTTGAACACTTGCCTGAAAAGCTGCTCAACGAAGATTGGGAATTTGTGCTGAAGGAGAATCTCCCCCGCAATGAAATTGCAATGGCATGCAGATCGTATTCACTTGCTTTTATTGAGCATTTACTTACCGACACTAACATGATAAAGCCCGAGACTCTATTGTGCGACAACTCAGTGGCGAGGATGTAGTGGCAGTGGGCAGTGGGTGTGATAGATAAAGTTTTGGAGCTATGAGCTGGCTGTTTAACAAATTACTACTTGAACAATTTTTTTTTGTCCTTGTTATTATTTACGAATGTTGTTGCAACAGATAGTACAATTGTTGAAAAAGTTGCAAAAAATTACTAATCTACTAATCTGTTTAGATAAGTAGCCTAAATGATTGCAACAGGCCATACAATTGTTGAAAAAGTTGCAACAAATTACTAATCTATTTCAACAAGTTACTAATCCGTTCTAACAAGTAACTAATTTGTTTAAATAAGTTATGAATTTATTGCATTAGATAATACAGTTATGGAAGAAGTTGCAACAAATTACTAATCTGTTTCAACAAGTTATTAATCCCTTTCAACAAGTAACTAATCTGTTTAAATAAGTTACTAATCTATTGCATTAGATTATACAGTTGTGGAAGAAGTTGCAACAAATTACTAATCTATTTCAACAAATTACTAATTTGTTCCAACAAGTAACTAATCTGTTTAAACAAGTTACTAATCTGTTGCAACAGATCTTACAGTTGTGGAAGAAGTTACAACAAGTTACTAATCTGTTCCAACAAGTTACTAATCTGTTCCAACAAGTAACTAATCTGTTTAAACAAGTTACTAATCTGTTGCAACAGATCATACAGTTGTGGAAGAAGTTGCAACAAATTACTAATGATTGTAGTATATATATATATATATATATTGATCAATAAATATGGTTGATTTCAATTTATCACTAAATATGGGTGAATCAAGAAGTTCACATCAATTCACTCCAATGATTACTCCATTTAGTGCGTATTGGACTTAGTTGATTATCTATCTTGACCCAAAACACCATCAAATTGCTTAAGTATATATATTGATCAATAAATATGGTTGATTTCAATTTTTTATCACTAAGGCCTCATTTGTTTGCACTTATCACTAAGCCATTAAGTGCATTTATTTGCATTAAGATCTAAGCACGTATTGGGTCTGAATAAGTCATAATCATTAAGATCTTGAACCAAATCTTAATATCATTAAAAGATATTTTTGTATGGAACTTTTTTGTTACCAGCTCCAACCCCGACCCCAACCCTTCACCTCAACCCCATCCTCTCCTACTCTCTACTCCAACCCCACCCATCCACCTCAACCCCACCCACCCTCAACTCTAACCCCCACGCGACCACTAACCCCAATCCCACCCACCCCCACTCCCCACTACCCCCACCTCCCACCACCAACCCCACCCTCACTCGCCACCAACCCTAGTACCCCCACTACCTCGTACCCCTCACCCCAACCACCCACTTACCCCTCCACCCCCACCTACCACTCACCACGACTACAAAACATCTCCACCATTACTAGTGAACATAAATGTTTCATTTTTTTTATCAAATAATATATATTATTTTATTTAATTTGTATTTATTTTCTACTATTTAGGTACTTTTTAATTTGAATTGTATATTTATTATGTTTAAATAAATACATTATGCACATTCAGATATTGAAAAACAAACAATCTTAATGATTCAGTGTTCAGACCTAGAGACAACATCTTAATCATTCAGATGTGCATTCAGATTCAGACGTTTTAATCTTAATGAAAACAAATGAGACCTAAATATGGGTGAATCAAGAAGTTCACATCAATTCACTCCAATGATCACTCCATTTAGTGCGTATTGGACTTAGTTGATTATCTATCCTGACCCAAAACACCATCAAATTGCTTAAGTATATATATTGATCAATAAATATGACTGATTTCCATTGTTTATCACTAAAAATGGGTGAATCAAGAAGTTCACATCAATTCACTCCAATGATCACTCCATTTAGTGCGTATGGGACTTAGTTGATCATTTATCCTGACCCAAAACACCTTCAAATTTCTTGAGTATATATATTGATCAATAAATATGATTGATTTCCATTGTTTATCACTAAATGTGGTTGATTCCCATTGTTTATCACTAATTATGATTGATTCCCTTTATTGATCACTAAATATGGGTGAACCAAGTAGTATCTGTTGCAACAGCTGTAGTAACTGTTGCAGCAAGTGTAGTATCTGTTGCAGCAATTGTAGTATCTATTACAGCAAAATGAGTAAGTTGTTGAACAAGTCCTTACTCTTGTTGGATAAAACACAACAAGTTACCTATTTTCTGTAACAAGCCACTCCACTTGTTTGATTTCTATTGTTTATCACTAAATATGGTTGATTCCATTGTTTATCACTAAATGTGGATGATTCCCTTTATTGATCACTAAATATGGGTGAACCAAGTAGTATCTGTTGCAACAGCTGTAGTATCTGTTGTAGCAAGTGTAGTATATATTGCAGCAATTGTAGTACATGTTGCAGCAAACTGAGTAAGTTGTTGAACAAGTCCTTACTTTTGTTGGATAAAACACAACAAGTTACCCATTTTCTGTAACAAGTCACTCCACTTGTTTGATTTTCATTGTTTATCACTAAATATGGTTGATTCCCATTATTTATCACTAAATGTGGCTGATTCCCTTTACTCAATAATTAAAACTTGAGTCATTCCACTTGTTGGAAAAAACCCAACATATAACTTAGTTACATCTGCTTAAAAACTCCGATTTTTTGTAATATGTTCAACGACTTACTAGTTGCTGCAACAAGTCCTGTTACTTGTTGGATAAAACCCAACAAGTTACTCATTTTCTGTAACAAGTCACTCTACTTGTTTGATTTCCATTGTGTATCACTAAATATGGTTGATTCCCATTGTTTATCACTAAATGTGGTTGATTCCCTCTACTCAATAATTAAAACTTGAGTCACTCCACTTGTTGGAAAAAAACCAACATAAAACTTAGTTGCATCCACTTAAAAACTCTGATTTTTTGTAATATGTTCAATGACTTACTAGTTGCTGCAACAAGTCCTGTTACTTGTTGGATAAAACCCAACAAGTTACTCATTTTCTGTAACAAGTCACTCCACTTGTTTGATTTCCATCGTTTATCACTAAATATGATTGATTTACATTGTTTATCACTGAATGTGACTGATTCCATCTACTCAATAATTAAAACTTGAGTCACTCCACTTGTTGGAAAAACCCCAACATATAACTTAGTTGCATTTGCTTAAAAACTCTGATTTTTTGTAGTATGTTCAACAACTTACTAGTTGCAGCAACAAGTCCTGTTACTTGTTGGATAAAACCCAACGAGTTACAGAGCTGTTGCAACAAATTCATTACTTGTTGGAAACTGTACAACAATTTATTAACAAGAATATACACATTAGTGATTTGAACACGAACAACATATCATTTTAACCAAGTTCACAATCACCAATAATATAAATTACCATGTTAAGAAAGAATAACATTAAAATATCATAAAGATCCAATAGATAACTATTATTACAACACAATGCAATTTACAACTATGGAGCATTTCGGGTTGGACATGTTATTTTTTTGTGGCCAACTGTTTTGCATAAGGAAAATTTGTTTTTTCGCATAGCCCTCTTTGTCCACCTTCCTCCGTGCTTGCTAGAACTTGAAACCTTCACATCCCTCGGCCACCACTTGCACTCCAGATGTTCACATCTGAAGCAATACACACTTTGCGAATTGAATGACATTCGTTTATAAAAACCTGTTTCATCATCTTGAACATGGCTGGACTGTGATGATTGTGCAGCACACGGTGTATTACTCGCAAGTTCGGGTATATGGATCGGCTCACCCCCACTTCCATGGGGCTTCGCATTTCTGTTATCTGAAATATCTATATCCACCCCATCCAATTTACCATTTAACATATCTTGTTGGTCTTGGGCTAAATTATGGTTCTCGATCGGGCTTCCAACCACGTATACCCTTAAAATGGGCCTAGCTACATCTTTCAAATAAGTACGCAAACGACCCTGATCGGTTATCTTAAAAGGCAAGACCCTCTGGTTTTCAAAAGAGCTATGCATGTAAGTGATGACAAGGTCTTTCGGTTCATAAGTTAATTCACAATAGTTAATGATTAAGTTTACAAAATCATCAAACTCAACATCTCTTGGGACAGTCATCGCTATCGTCTCTAACATGTGACTACCCTTCCATTGCCAAATATATCGATTGTTCACCTCGATCCATTCACCATGGCAATCAACACCTATTATTATTGAGTCCCCCATTAATGGTACCTGAAGATATTTTGTTTTAAGAAAATCAGTCATGACCAGCGCAAGTCAAAGGCCACTTAAATTTATGATTAAGTTAATTATTGAGTGGTTTTTTTTGAAATTTTGGACTCAAATTATTTAACTTAATCACAATTTTGAGCGGCCTTTGAGCTTGGATGTTCAAAGCTGTCACATCTAGTAATTACAACGCTTGAACGTCAAGTGTTGAAATTACTCTAGGTGACAGCTTTGACCACCCCAAGCCCAAAGGCCGCTTAAATTTATGATTAAGTTCATAATTGAGTGGTTTTTTCTTGTAATTTTGGACCCAAATTAGTTGACTTCATCACAACTTTAAATAACTTGTTGGAACAAATACTTACTTGTTACAACAAGTAGGTTACTAGTTGCAACAACTCGCTTATTTGTTGGAGACAACTTCAGTTTTTGTCTCTGTCTCATATCAAAATGGAACAACTATCTGACTTGTTGGAACAACTAACGTACTTGTTGCAACAAGTATGTAACTTGTTCCAACTACTTGGTAACTTGTTGGAGATAGCTTCAGTTTGTCTGTTTCATAACAAAATGCAACAACTAAGTGACTTGTTGGAACAAATAACTGACTTGTTGCAACAAGTAGGTTACTAGTTGCAACAGCTCGCTTATTTGTTTTTGTCCTTGTCTTATATCAAAATGGAACGACTATCTGACTTGTTGGAACAACCAACGTACTTTTTGCAACAAGTATGTAACTTGTTCCAACTACTTGATTACTTGTTGGTGACAGCTTCAGTTTGTCTGTTTCTTAACAAAATGCAACAACTAAGTGACTTGTTGGAACAAATAACTGACTTGTTGCAACAAGTAGATTACTAGTTGCAACAACTCACTTATTTGTCGGAGACAGCTTCAGTCTCTGTCTCTGTTTCATAACAAGATGGAACAATTATATGAATTGTTGGAACAACTAACGTACTTGTTGCAACAAGTATGTAACTTGTTCCAACTACTTGATTACTTATTGGAGGCAGCTTCAGTTTTTGTCTGTTTCATAACAAAATGCAACAACTAAGTGACTTGTTGAAACAAATAACATACTTGTTGCAACAAGTAGGTTACTAGTTGCAACAGCTCACTTATTTGTTAGAGAGACAGCTTCAGTCTCTGTTTCATCCAACAACTGTAAAATATGTCCAACAGTTGCTAGACTTGATGCAACAAGTAGCATACTTGTTGCAACAAGTAACTTAGTTGTTGGAAAGAGTAGGAGCTCTCCAACAGATTTCACAGCTGTTGCATAAAGTACAACAACTGTTGTAAATATTTTATTCACATTTTTAGTAATTGTTGCAACATATTAGCAAATCTGTTGCAACAACTTCATAATTTATCAACAACTCTTGTAGAAATTAGGACTACAACAGCTGATGCAAAAAGTTCAGAAGCTCTTATACAACAGCTTTAGAACTTGTTGCAACGACTATACTGCTACTGTAACTACGAATATGGGAAAATCAGCAACTAAGGCAATTATACCCAGATGAACAATTGAAACAAAACAGTATTGTTTAACTTACCAATGGTCCGGAAAACACTTATGAAGTAATGCCAGCGCTACACCAATGACATTCAATCAAAAAATTGTAAAATCGGATGATTTTTTTTTCTTGAGCAATGAAGGATGAAAAAGACGAAGAAGAAGAAGAAGAAGAAGAAAGCAGCAATAATGACGGACCAAGAAGAAGAAGAAGAAGAAGAAAGCAGTATGAAGAAGAGAAGACGAAGAGATGGGAAGAACAAAAATGGAGAAAACGGAGCTGAAGCGGATTTTTTTTTCCCGATTTTTGTATTTTAGGGTTTATAGTGGTTGGGTCAAAGTGTTAAAAATAAAACTTTTGGGCAAAGTGTTAAAAGTAAAATTTAGGGTCAAAGTGTTAAAAATAAAACTTAAGGGCAAAGTATTAAAAATAAAACTGAGGGTCAAAGTGTCAAAAATGAAACTATTGGACAAGCTCAAAGCCCCTTAATCACTAATCAAATTTTGTCACATCTACTCAATAATTAAAACTTGAATCACTTCCCTTCAATTTTAAAACTAAAACATTACTTATAATTAAATGGTCCGAGTAACTATTCGTGCTAGATTAGCTTTTATCACCTACAATAACTGATTTCCACTCCACTCTTATGAAGTATGCTTGCATTCTATTCACACACACACACACTTAGGCAGCCATATATAGTCGTATATAGAGAAGTAACACATTGCAAGCTACATAGAAACCCACAGTCCATACCTAACTAATGATCAGAATCAAGTCAGTATAAACAAATAAAATAGAAAAACTAAGCAGAACTCAGCGATAAGTACAGAGGATGAATGATAAAGAGAGAGACATAATTTTCTACCTGAAATTTTGGATATGAAGAGACCAAAGTTTTTGATTGAAAATTCTCTTTGAGGTTGTTGGGTGGGTCGCAATAGAGTTGTTCAAAAGAAACCATATGTCAAATTACAAGGTATACACTGATAATGCAGAACGTACAATTTGAACAGCTGTGTTCTTTCCATTCTATATACTCCTTCCGTCTCAAATTATTTATTGATTTTCTTATTTTACACGCCCCTTAAGAAATATTAATTCGGAGGGAGTTTTGACTACTTTACTTTTATTCATGTTTAAATTACGGAAAAGGCTCATAAATACCCCTAACCTATTGAAAAAGGTTCATAAATACCATCCTTCCACCTTTTGGTCTAAAAATACCCTTCCATCCACCTTTTAGGTCTAAAAATACCCTTAAGGTTTGTTTTTGGCTCAAATATACCCTCAAACTAACAAGTTAAAATTAACTCTTTTAAAAAGCCAAATGGCATTTTGTAATTGGTCAATAATAAAATTCCGTAATTTAAAAAAAAATTGCCAATAATAAAATTCCGTAATTTACATATTTTTTTTAAAAAAATTGCGTGGAAACTTAAAAATTAAATTTTTTTAACGAATTAAAAGTTAAAAATTTAAAAATTTAAAAATATGAACGAAACTAATTTTTTTTTTGCATTTCGTGAATTAAAAAACGAAATAGGAAATTATATATTTTTTTTTTTTGCATTTCGTGTATTAAAAAACGAAATAGGATAAAAAAAAAATATTTTCGTTCATATAAAAACGAAATTGGAAAATTGGACAAAATATATTTTCCAATTTCGTTTTTATATGAACAAAATTATTTTTTTTTCATCCTATTTCGTTTTTTAATACACGAAATGCAAAAAAAAATAATTATAATTTCCTATTTCGTTTTTTTATTCACGAAATGCCAAAACAAACAAAAAAAAAACATATTTCGTTGATTAATTCACGAAATGCAAAAAAAAAAAAAACAGTTTTGTTCATATTTTTTAATTTTTAAATTAAATAATATATGTGTCCAATCACAAAATGTCATTTGGCTTTTTAAAAGAGTTAATTTTAACTTTGTTAGTTTGAGGGGTATATTTGAGCCAAAAATAAACTTTAAGGGTATTTTTAGACCAAAAGGTGGAAGGAGGGTATTTATGAGCCTTTTTCAATAGGTTAAGGGTATTTATGAGCCTTTTCCGTTTAAATTATAATCTCTCTCCATTAAATGTTTACTCTATTTATGTGTTTCATTTCCATAAATGACAAAATTCTATTAAAAGTAAAGTGAGAAAAAAATCTATTAAAAGTAAAGTAAGAAAAAATTCATTAATTTTGCTTTAAAGTTCTAAATTGACAAATAATATGGAATAACTATTTTTAGTAATCATAACAAATTATTTGAGACAGAGGGAGGGAGCTGTAAGATAGTAGAAATTACGCTGGTTGAATTGTAAAAAGGTGCCTACTTTAAAAGTGCCACCTCTCAGCAATAAAATAAGAGGATATTTGACACTAGATGCTCCACATATGGGGCAAAAGCACTAGGGTAGCTCTATAGTGACATTTATCTATTCTATTAGGAAAAAAATTAGAAAAAGAACGCTTTAAAAAAATGGCAATTACTGAGGAAGAAGAGAACTTGATAAATCATTTGCCAAAATGTTATACAAAGGGTGGTCTCAAAACAATGCCTTTCATCATAGGTCATGCAAAATCTTTATGGTGCTTTCATTATGTTTTTTTTCTTTTGTTATTTTGATCAAGAATCATTTTTTGTGCGTGGTTTTAATAATTTTTGCGGTGAATGAAACACTAGAGAAAGTGGCAAGTTTTGGATTGCAGCCAAACATGGTGATATACTTGATGAAAGCTTATAATTTAGAAGCTGTAACAGCTACAAGCTTACTGAGTGTATGGTCTGCTCTTTCACATGGATTGGCCCTTTTGGGTGCATTTATTTCTGATTCTTTCTTGGGCCGCTTTAGTGTTGTTGCTATTGGATCCATCTCCAGCCTTTTTGTATGTCCCATAACACTTCTCTTTAAGTTTATTAGTCAATTCAGCTTAATTGTTTCCTTTATGGGTGTGTATGGTATATTATGAAGGTAAATGTTTTATGGAAAATAAGTCAATTTCTGGTGTTTGGTTGTCAGAAGATATATATTTTGGGTAGGCTCACTTCAATTATTTCATTGTGAAGACTGCCCTTCCCCTAAATTCAGTAAGGATGTGCTACATTTCAATGAGTTGTGTAATTTAACTAAATCTTGAACTTAGTTGACAATGGAAGATGTTGTTTGGAAAATTGGTTTTGGGATTCCTGCCATCCTTATGCTTTTCTCTGTTTCAGTCTTCCTTTTAGGTTCTTCTCTGTATATCAAAGTTAATGCGAGTGAAAGCTTGTTCACTGGATTCTTTGAAGTACTTGTTGCGGCTGTTAGAAAAAGAAATACCAATCTTCACTCTGTTAACCATGAAAATTATTATCATCAATCGTCCGATTCTGAGATTCAAGCCTGGACAAACAACTTCAGGTATGAATCATTTGGAGTGTATCCTATGTTTAATTTTAGTTACATCAAGATAATAAGCCTGTTTTGCCAAGCTTCCAAAATTTGCTTATTTTAAAAAAGTGTTTTTGTCTTAAGTCCTTTCGGAAAAAGTACTTTCGGGAAGTAGCAGTTTGTATTTGACTAATCAATTTGAAAAACACTTCTGTCAATATTAGAGCGGTACTTTGTACTTGGCCCAAAGTGCTTCTAGGAAAAGCTAATTTTTTTTTAATTATTTTTTTTTAAATGACAATCAATTATTGAGTAATTTTTTGAAAAACAAAGGAAGCTCCACTTTAGAGATAGGTTTTTCGTCAACATCAAAATAGGTCAAGGGCGAGTTGACTAGACCATTCAACATCTGAAGGACTCTTACTGCTAGAACGACCGACCGACCGACGCTTGATTCATTCAAAGACTCAATGCTAATGCTCAAGGGTTCCCCGCTTTTAACTCAATCAAAGCGGGGGACCTGTATCACTTGACTACTTTATCCTTATATTTATACTAAGTATTCTAGTTTCTGAAAAACAACTTTTACTATTACTCAAAAGCACTTATTTATTCCCTAATAGCTTGGCCAAACACCTCAATTTTCTAAAATAAGCACTTCCGGAAAAAACATAAGCATTTTTGGCTTCCCCGAAGCTTGGCCAAATATGTCGTAGCCCCATGTATGTTACTATTAGCTGTGTTAGCTAAAGCTATACCTGTGTTTAGATATAAGCTTGCACAATTGAAGATCCTGAAAGAGATAGAAATAAATCCTGATGGATTCGCTTCAAATCCATGGAGACTCTGTAGTGTAGAACAAGTAGTATCTTTGAAGTCTCTTCTTAGAGTTGTTCCCATGTGGTCCAGCAACATTATGGTTCAGTTGAGCTTAAACCAATTTTCGTTTTCCACACTTCAAACAAAGACAATGGATAGACATATCTTTTCGGATTTTGAAATACCAGCCGGATCTTTTTCTGTCTTTATAAGCACACTAATAATATGGATTGACTTCTATGGTCGTGCTTTCGTGCCAATGATGGGAAGACATACAAGACAGCCAGGAGGCTTAGTTCTCTCTTCTGCAGCAATGACACTTTCAGCTATAACAGAAGGCATAAGGCGGCACATAGCAAATTATGCATCAGTAAACATGTTGGCTATGTGGTTCATGCCACAGTACGTGCTTCTTGGACTAGCTGACGCTTTCAACGCAATCTGATTGGTAGAGTTCCTTTACTCTGAGCTTCGAAAAGCATGTCTAGTTTTGTTGTGGCTATTTTCACACTTGGGATGGCTGTATCTCGCTTTTTTGGGAGTCTTGTAGTGAATGTTGTGGATAGTGTTACCTCATGTGGAGGTGGAATCAGCTGGTTGTCAAGTAATATTAACAAGGGTCACTTAGATTATCACTACTGGTTACTTGCTTTCTTCAATATTATTAACTTCCTTTATTTTCTTCTCATTTGTCGATACAATTATCCTGACCAGGAAGTCGAAGAAAAACAATCCAAATACAGTAATCAGGGAGCTTGATATGTATCTGATACTATCTGTTGTTGTACTAGAACATATGTATATGTTAATTATCAACTGAAACTGGAGAATCTTCTTTCTCTGCCTTAATTAAAAATTCAGCTAGATCTTTTGTTCTCCCGGCTTCCAAGAAAGCCTTTACCAATTTAACGTATAATTTCTCGGTAGGCTGGAGAATTCCACGTTCAGTTGTAATAAATTCAATTTGCTTCTGCAACTTAATTACCAAGACATCAAGTAAGTCTTTAGCAATGGTCTGCAGTTTTGAGAACTTTCTGTCTCTACAGAGATGAGAGATCTTCATATGATACTAAGTTTTTCGATTCATCTGGTTTTCGATGATGTGCATCCTCTGGGGGAATATTTAAACGTGATGCATCATTTCTAGAAGCGTCTAGTAGCAAACTAGCTACACCAAGAGATTTTTTAGCTTTCTCTGCCTTGCGAAGCATTTCTAGAACCATGTGTGATGTAGATTCAAGATCTCCAAATTTCAGAGAGCATGAAAGCAAACAATTATAGAACTGACGAAACTGCATCCCGGTCACGTTAGGGGCCTCTTCCATGTCTCTGTTAAGCTTCTTGAGCTCCTCCCTTCGTCCATTCTTCTCATAAATATGAGCCATTATGATTAGTAAGGTAGCATCAGCTTTCAAATTGATTCGAGGCATCATGTCAAGGAGCTGCTCTGCTTTTCTAGTAGTTCCAAACAGAAGACATCCAGCTAAAGCAATGTTAAAACAGGTAGCATTTAGGCTTCATGGAAAGCAGAGGTTCGTTGCACTTTTTACGCGGATCAACTCTTCCATCCTGAAATAAGTAACCTATTTCAAGAACCAATTCAACGGCATGGTATGCTCCAGTGGAGGTTTGTGACATATAAGCCAGGATCGCAGACCAGCACTCACAGGCGGCTAATTTTCTTTTTCGACAAGCTTCCTAATAAGAGTAGATGCGGGAATAGGTAATCCACGTTTGGCAAAAGCTAAAGAGAGATAGATAAGAGTATTTCTCCCAAGCAAGTCATGTTTGTTCTCCTCAAATGCTTGTTCAACCAAGCTATAAGCGCTCTCCAGCTGCCACAAGTTTATTAACAATTGATTTTCTAGGAAATCCTGCCATTTGAATGTGGCGCTCATACAAAGCCCATGCATCGTCAAGTTTATCTTCATCGATCACACTTTCTAACTCCTCAGATATTTTACCAAGGTGTTGAGCCTGGAAAAGGATTGTCCCAGAAATGGTCGAAAATGGAGCAGTCTGACCAAATGCAGTGCGATTGACTCCACTCTGAATCTCTACATTGCCCCAAAAGAAGCGAGCTGAACGGTTGACAATCTCACTACTCCAACCAGACTGAATTGTTGTTTTTGAGAAGGTAACATAACCAGACTGAATTGTATTTCTGAAAACTATATAATATAACCAGACTGAATTGTATTTCTGAAAACCATATAATTACCATTGACAGCAAACAACCGAAGCAAAGAATAAGGGCAAGCTGTTAACCCCAAGTTCAACTTCCAGAGAGTGATCATTTTCTCCAAGTAGCATTCCTAGCTCTTCATTTCATGCTGAATCTTGGTTGACAAAGGAATTATACGTAAGAGAATATTTTCCCTGTCTGTTTTCATTCATTCCATAGGTTCATATACATCATGTACATCATAATTGTAGGCTACAAATTAGGAACTAATTTGACTAATTGATTCTAACGTATGCTATCCAAAAATAGAATATTACAAAATATATGGAACTAAATATGTACAGACTCTAACACACCCCCGCAGTCGAAGCGGGAGGTTTACGAACGGTTAGACTGTCCCGAAAATCATCAAAGAGTACGCGCGGAAGACCTTTGGTGAAGATGTCGGCAATCTGATAACGGGACGGTACATGTAGGACACGAACCTCTCCACGTCTAACCTTCTCACGAACAAAGTGAATGTCCATTTCAATATGCTTGGTACGTTGGTGTTGTACCGGGTTTCCAGACAAATAAATGGCACTCACATTGTCACAATAGACCAAAGTCGCTTTACGAATAGGACAATTGAGTTCAAGCAACAAATTTCTAATCCAACAAGATTCAGAGACAACATTAGCAACCCCTCTGTACTCAGCTTCAGCACTAGATTTAGATAGAGTAGGTTGGCGCTTGGAAGACCAAGAAATCAAGTTATCCCCAAGATAGACACAATAACCCGATGTGGAACATCGAGTGTCGGGACATCCTCCCCAATCAGCATCTGTATATGATAGTAGCGACTGTAGAGATGTTTTGTATAAATGTGTGCCAAAATCAATCATACCTCGAATGTAACGCAAAATGCGTTTTAATGCTTCCATATGATGGACTTTGGGATCATGCATAAACAAGCAAACCTGTTGGACGGCGTATGATATGTCTGGCCGAGTCAATGTCAAGTATTGCAAAGCACCTACCAGACGACGATACTTCGTGGGATCCTCATACGGGGCGCTTGAAGAAGCGTTGAGTTTTCCTTTGGTGTCAACTGGAGTGGGGCAAGGCTTACACTGTGACATGCCTGCCCTGTCAAGAATATCCTCTGCATAAGAACTCTGAGACATAAATAGGGTATTTTTGTCTCGGGAGACAGCAATCCCCAAAAAATAGCTCAACGGACCCAAGTCTTTCATTGCAAATTCCGTAGCTAACTTGGACATAATACCGAGTCTGAGAGAGTCTGAAGATGCAGTTAGAATAATATCATCCACATATAACAAAATATAAGCAGTATCCTTTCCACGACAATAAGTGAAGAGAGAGTTGTCAGATGTACTATGCGAGAAACCAATGGTTGCCACATATTCAGCAAAACGCTGATACCAAGCCCGTGATGCCTGTTTCAAACCATAAAGAGACTTACGCAAGAGACAGACATGATCAGGACGAGCTGGATCCCGGAATCCCAGAGGCTGATACATATAGACGGTCTCATTCAAATTGCCATGTAAGAAATCATTCTTTACATCAAGTTGGTGAATGGGCCAAGAGTGAGATAGAGCAATAGTAAGAACCACACGGATAGTTGCCGGCTTGACCACCGGACTGAAAGTCTCATCACAATCAACACCTTCCCGTTGAGACCTGCCATCACCTACAAGACGGGCTTTATGCCTCTCAAAAGAACCATCAGATTTCTTTTTATGCCGAAAAATCCATAACGACCGAATAATATTAGCATTTGGAGGACGAGGGACCAACTCCCAAGTCTTACTATCAATAAAAGCATTATATTCATCTTGCATAGCATTTTTCCAATTCGGGTCATTAAGGGCACCAACGGGATTCCGGGGAATGGGGGAGATGGAATTAGTGGTGGCACTTAAGACTTGATTATGGTATTTCAAGTTTGGCTTAAAAATCCCATGTTGACTACGTGTAGTCATGTGATGAACGGGTGGGGGACTGGCAGGGAGAGAGCTGCTGCCGTGGTGGGGCAGCGAGGGAGAAGGAGGGGCGGGCAGTGGGGGGACTGCCGGTTGGGCAGTGGCAGGAGGCGGTAGAAGCTGGCGGGCAGCTGGGGCAGTGGGGGTGCACTGCTGGGCAGTCGACGATGAAGAAGAGGAGGTGTGCGAGCTCGGGTGGTGGGTTGCAGGAGAGGGAGGGGGCTGCATTGGTGGAGCAGTGGCCTGGTCATGCAACAAATGAATTCTCAATGGGGAATTATCATCACCCAAAAAATCATAGGAGGTAGGCGATGGAGTATTTATTTGTGAAAATGGGAAGGAACTTTCATCAAACCACACATGCCGGGCTATGATTATTTTTCGGCTCGATAAATCATAGCATTTGTACCCCCTATGATTGGAAGGATATCCTAGGAAAACGCACGGAGTCGACCTAGATTGCAGTTTATGAATTTGTGTGGAGGGAAAGAGAGGAAAGCATAGACAGCCAAAAACTCGGAGATGAGAGTATGATGGATTCTTTTGATAAAGAATGTGAGTGGGTGTCTTATATGCTAAGATTTTAGAAGGGAGAATATTGTGTAGGTATGTCGCCATGGCTAAGGCGTGATGCCAATAGGAGGGGGCATAGATGCATGGGCAAGGAGAGTACGACCAATATTATTGATGGATTTAATTTTCCGTTCCGCCTTACCATTTTGCGGGGAAGTGTGGGGACAAGAAAAGCGGAAAAGCATCCCATTTTGTTCACAAAAATTATGAAAAGGACCATTATCAAATTCACGCCCGTTGTCACATTGAAAAGTTTTGATTTCTTTTTCAAACTGAGTGCGAATGAAAATCCGGAAAGACAAGAAACAATTATAAACTTGGGACTTTGTTTTGATGGGAAAAGTCCAAAGAAAATTAGCGTAATTGTCAAGAAATAAAACATAATATCTGTGACCAGAAGAGCTAAGAACAGGTGAAGTCCATAAATCACTGTGAACAATGTCAAAGGGCATAGTAGTAGTTGAAAGAGAGTCATAAAAAGGCAATTTAATTAATTTCCCCAGAGGGCAAGAATGACAAACATTGTTTCGAGCCTTATTACATTCAATCAAATTACTACTACGTAAAGAACTAAGAATAACATCTCCTGGATGACCTAAACGGGAGTGCCAAATATGAGGGGAGAGAACACTAAAAGCAGATGGTGCGGAAGACGAGATGGCTCGATAATGTTTGAAGAATGGATAAAGATCACCCGAACTGTCACATCTCATGAGTTTGCTCCCCGTCCGTAAATCCTTCACAGAGAAGCCAAAAGGATCAAATTCAACAGAAACCATATTATCGATAGTAAATTTACGAACGGAAATAAGGTTTTTGATGAGTTTAGGTGCATGTAAAACATTTTTCAGGTTTAGGGAGGGATTTGGTCGAAGAGCAGTATGACCATAACCACGAATCGGAATCATGTTACCATTACCAACAACAATGCTATTATTTTTGCTCAATTGATAGTAAGATGAGAGAGTACCTTGGGAGTTGGTCATGTGAGTTGTGGCTCCGGTGTCCATGTACCAATTGTTGTCTTCGGGCGGATTGAACGACATTGTATGCATAGCTTGATCAATATCCGTGGGCGCATACCCATCATGGGAAGACGGGGTTGCTGAGTAGAATGACTGAGGAGGACAAGCACCGAGAATACCTTGCTGGGACTGGGCTGGCCGTGACTATTGTTGCCACCCACGAGGCTGCTACCAGCTAATGGTGGGGTAGGGGCACGGTGGGGTGGCCCACGGCTGAGGCCCCCAAGCATCCCAAAGATGGTAAAACTATAACTGGGCAGCAGCCCCTTGGTTCGGCGATGCTGCGAGCAGATTGCCCTGGGCGGTGTGCCGGCTGCCCCCGCCGCTGCTCTGCCCGTTTCCTGTGCCACCGCGGTTGCTGTTGCGGTTTCCGCCGCTGCGATCGCGGTTGTTCTTCTTTCCGCGATTGTGAGAATTTCCTCGATTATTAGAACCATTCTCAGAATTGTTGGACTGCCCATTACTTGAAAAATTGTGAGGATTAACATTGTAGGAAACGAGAACAGCATTCGACCCGGAGTCGTGGATGGCGTCCTCGCCATGGCTGTCTTCCTCAAGTTCAAGCATCGACCGAACAACGTCAAAAGATGGGAGAGGAGTACGGTGTTGTACCGTCGTTCGAAAGGTTTTATATTCCTCCGATAATCCTCGCAGAAGACGCAACACAAGTCGTTCGTCGGAAACTTTGTGGCCGACGTTTGCAAGATTGTCTGCAAGAACTTTTAGCCTGGTGCAGTATGCTTTCACATTCAGAAAATCCACCAATTTGGTGTTGGTGAATTTTGCATCAAGAGCAAGAGCCCTAGCCGATTTGTTGTCCTGAAAAAGATGAACAAGACGATTCCATGCCTCAGCTGCAATGTCCTCTTGATGAATGATCATGTTGAGAAGATCATTCGATATTGTACCATATATCCATTGACGAACAATGTCATCTAGCCGTTCCCATAGAGCCTTCGTAGCAAGTTTCTCGGTTGCCGTTGCCGGTGGTGGCACGGTGGGGGAGGCAAGAGGTAGTATGTGGTCGATCACCAAGTTTGCTTGGCAATGGAGCTTGAAGAGGGTAGCCCAGTTGTTGTATTGGCTTCCTTCATAGTCAAGAACAATAGGAATGCATGATTTGATATTGGTGACTGTAGTCGCAGGGTGCAACTTGGAGGTGTCAGCCATGGAGAAAGGGAGGAGGAAGAGCCGAAGAGAAGGAAGACAAGAAAATTGTCGGCGGCTAGGGTTTAGGTGATCGGCGGCTAGGGTTTAGGTTGCTAGGGTTTTAGGAGAGACCTAGTCTGATACCATGTAAGAGAATATTTTCCCTATCTGTTTTCATTCATTCCATAGGTTAATATACATCATGTACATCATAATTGTAGGCTACAAATTGGGAACTAATTTGACTAATGGATTCTAACGTATGCTATCCTAAAATAGAATATTACAAAATATATGGAACTAAATATGTACAGACTCTAACATTATAAATATTAGAGATTAATTACCAATTTCTTTTCTTTTTGTCAAACACTAATTTACCAAGTTTTCTGACATGCTAACCTTAACTTAAGAGTGGATGAATTATGATAAGGTGGCTCTTTGAGTTTGGCTGTAAAGGTACCTGACCAGAAATTGTATTGTATTGTCATGGAGAAAATTAATATAGGTAGATATTTTGGTTATGCATATATACTTGGAAATTTTGGAAGGAAGGCTCTTACTTTTTTGTTGCAATGTTTACAGGCATATTTCAATTGTCCTCGAGAGAATGAAATTTGTGATGGCGATAGTGCTTGGGAGAATGAAATTTGTGTTTGTCTTTTAAAGGAAACTTAATGAATAAAATAAATAAAGAAATAACAAGATAAAATGGTATCGATATAAAATGAACTGATGATTTTCAATTGTCCATGTATCATGTATCTAGTAATGCATTGAGCATTACTAGAGTCTAGACAATAAAATACTGGAGGTGATCCTGCATCTAATAATGCATGGAACATTGCTGGAAGTAATAACTATAGTTTGTTAAATATTTTATGGAAACAAAAAATGCTCACTATTAACAAATTCAAAAAATCAAAATGCTTAAAATATATTTAAGAGATAATTTTAAACCCGTCTTCAAGCATAAGGGATTAATCTGTCATTTCTTTATCATTATAATCATTTTAATTAATATATAGTTACTACTTTCTTTCTACAACTACAACATACGCAAAAACTCAAATTGCATGCAACAAGTCACGTCATGTTTCACCTATAACATGCCCGAAAACCGGGTATTATAGCTAAGTGGATCCTCAATATGCATATGATATATATTTCAGTCTATTTCATTCTAATATTAAATAATTTCTCTCTCTATATTTCACATTCATCCAATCAGCTTTAACTATTTTAAAGCAAATAAGGTTTCTCTTAATAATGTATTTATCGCCACGAGGAATATCTAGTTTAAATCCAACAGGTCAAGAAGATTTAAAAGATTATGTGATGGAGACATCTCGTCAAATTTTATCGGGGCCACAATAGATCAAATTCAATTACTGTAACTTTTAATAACGTCATTGAGTATTTATAATGCGTTATCCTTTTATTTCTTTGTATTTAATTATCATAAATATACTTTTTAAGCTTGTGCCTTTGTTATCTTTTAGACGGACTCCCCAGAAATATTAAACATGCAATGGTGCAAGCTGATAAGTCCTTTATAAAGCTTATCTCTGACAGAATGGCAACCACCTCGATATGTTTGGTCTTCCCATGAAAAACAAATTTTTTTGCTATATGAATAGCAGCTTGACTGTCACAGTAAACTGAAATGGGTAGTTGGCAAGGAACTGTGAGTGTATGCAATAATCTTTCCATCCAAACTAACTCTCCAACAACCTTCCTTACAGCTCTGTAGTCAGCCTCAGCTGAGGATAATGAAATGGAACTTTGTTTCTTGGATTCCAACTAATGGGACAGTCACCAAGAAGAACAAGATAACCACTAACTGATTTTCTTGAATCTGGGGCATCACAATATGCTGAGATAGAATAGTCATCTTTGTTGGACAAGAAAATCCCTAGAGCGGGATCATTCATCAAATACCTGAGGACATGAAATGCTACCTTCAAATGTGGTTCCCTTGGAGACTGCATAAACTGGCCAAGGTGTTGTACACTATAGGCAATATCTAACGTGGTGTTCGTGAGAAAATTCAACTTTCCTACTAACTTTCTATAATAAGAGAGATCGGTAAGCAAAACTGTAACACCTCGTAGCTTCAGGCGAAGGTTTGACTCATAAGATAATAATATAATGGAACCAATATGAGGGTTATAGGAAGTGTTTTGGAAACTAATCAAGTCATAAGAATGGTCTTTGGACAAAGCAAAGTCAAAAGCCTTTCTACGGGGGATGTTTTCAAGTGAGTTTGTAGAAGGTCTTACTTCCAATGACCATAACCCCTTTATTATTTGGAAATTTTGGAAAACTTCCTTGATAAAAGTTGTAGCCCTTTGAAATATCTTTCCAACGGTATATTATGGGTCTTTAACAGAGCTATGTACAAGACGTTATGACTATTTTACCGAACACTGTGCAGAACCAACACATGTCGCGGGTTAATTGCACAAAAACACCCTCTCTGAAAATCGACCTGCAGGAGGTCACGCGATGCACGTACGCCGCGGACCCAACGCATAAAAGGTCGGGTTTCTGGTCAAAAGTCGGGTTTACGCATTTTAAGTTTTATTTAAGATTTGGGGTTTATTTCCCCAACACCCCATTCACAAAAAATCACCCTAAATTCATAGAGAACAAGTCCCAAACCTCAAGAAACTTCCAAGGTAAGTTTTATCATGATTCTAGGTTGAATTCAAGTCCCTAATCCCTTTCTAACTTGAGTAAGCCCTTCCAACTCAATTCTAATATATATACTCTAATAATCTAAGCAAGAAATCATCATTCCTAAACTAGGGTTTTCAAGAAAACCCATCTCAAGGTTCAAGAATTCAAGATTTTGGAAATCTTCTTCAAAGCTCAAGTCTTTAATTCAAAGCTCATGTGGTTTGCTCGGTCACATGCAATAAGGCACCGAGTACCGTGTTTCGCCCAGGCCATGGTTCGGGGCGTGACAAATCTTCGTATCAGAGCCTAGGTTCAAGTGTCTTAGGGAGTCTATGAAACCGTATCCAGTGGGATCACTTTTATATGTGTGTGCGCGCCACACATATAAATAGTTGACCATCAAGACATTTAAGATTGTCTCACTTCTTTCAACTCTAGATCGTGCAATAGAGCTATGTTCTCAGAAATCACTCGGACTCGTGTGTTGTTTCCCGTTCTACTGAATACGCCTCATCTTAATGGATGAGGAAGATATAAATCTAATCATTATCGATGTGGTTCTTTCAGATAGAGTCATCATGAATTATTCTAACTCGTGCCATAAAGCTTGGAGCAGTAAGTAACATCTTTTTCCATCGAATTCTGAACGTATCAAATGTGTAAGCGGCAAGAAGGAAATTCGAGACCCAAGACTTGCCAAATTGTGCATGGTGTGTTTATCAGGTGTTAGTACCATTTGAAAGACAAATTTCGGTATGGTAGCACACGTAGGTTATATACCCTATAGGGTTAGTTTATTTGGACTCTTTGATCATGGAGCTATAGTATAAGGGTGATGGTTCATATTTAAGACCCCACGAGGTAAGATGTTATGAAGTTAACCGCAACAGGCATAAATTGTCCACGGTAGTTTTGAGCAGGAAATAGCCTAAGAGCCAACCACCTGTAATACTAGAAAGTCTCGACTTTTTCAAGGATATATATATATATATATTTGCCATATGATCTATGTACATGACTAGGAAGGGACTGATGCGATAAGAAAACCACGAGCAGACGATATTGAATTTTTTTGTAGGGTTAGTTTTAATTTATTTAAGCTTATTCAGATCAGACCTAGAGAGTATGATGTTAGTGAGTTACTACAAGAAACATATATTACTATGAGATAAAAGATATGACAATTCCCTCTTAGGTTATGTGATTAAGTATTTATCCCTGATGTGTATAGTATGATATAATTTTGAAAGTGTATAGGGAGTTTGGGGTTAGTTGTTCCAATTCCTTATTTGAGACAAATGAAATTTCCCTAAGTGTGATCCATGTCCATAGTTCAGAAAAGATAGTATACAACCTCAGAATAGAGTCACATAAGGAGGAAAAGTTAGAAATAACCTTATGCTTCACTTTAGTACTCAGAGAAGAATTAGAGAATATGATGCTAGCAAGTGGTTAACAGAAGCATAGTAAGTAAGTTTTAATAGATACAGCGAATTAGAAATTTTCAGCAGAGTTAGTAGAAGTACGATTTGAGTTACTTAGTCAAGTTAGCACTACTAAGTGGGTAACTGTCTGAATACACCGAAGGCGTGTTAGAACCCAAAGGGTTTAAGTTAAATTTGAGATATAGAAATTGGTGAAAGAAGAAAACCATCTAAGCAGTAAGAGAGCAAGCTACAGAAAAAGAGCCTTTAAGAGTTATCAGAAAAGAGTTTTTCTCAAGACTGACAAAGATAGTATGCCAGTTATGTACATTAGAAATCCGTTCATTTATGTAATACAGTTTTCCAGTAAGTAAGACTTGCTTGAAGTAAGTCGAAGAAATGAGTCGACAGTATGTTAGAGGAAATTCACGAAATCACTAGATGACCACTTATCGCTAACTCAAGGGATCCACATGCTTTAAACGTTAGCTTTTGAACTAAGGGGGAGATCGCGCGATAAGGTTTCGATATAGACTATGTGTTTCATAAGTTGATAGGTGTTAAGGAGATTATGCCAGAGGATCACAGTTTCATGTAGCCAAGATAAGGTGCGTAGAATGTGATTTTTGTCATGCTGTTAAGATCAAGTACTAGGTAATTATGTTATGAGATAAAGTTCTAGCTCGAATAGCGGGTTTTAAGGGTATAGCGGTTCCAATTCCAGAGTAATTCATGTACTATGCGGTACTAATGCCCAGACGTACTCTACTCGTGCCTTTCGTACCTATTTCATGCCCAAGTTAGCGTTTTACACTCCATGCTTATAATTAAAGAACCAAGACTCCATAATGATAGTAATCCATTCAAAATAAATATTCTTTCATGTTTTGCACATCAGGTTGTGCTCATGTCTAAAGTTACCGCACTCATGTCTCACGTATCTATCGTACTTCAATACTCATGTCCATGTTCTAGCATCTAAGTGATTTTCAAATCTGATAATGATCTTGACCCCTATGATTATGTTATCCATGTTATCACATACTCGTGTCCCAATTCATTTCGCTATGCATTCCACTTATAGCGGTATCGTAACAATGATTTTGTGAGATAATAACGAAGGTGAACCAAGATGGATGTCCTACCCATGATTTTATGTAATTCGTGCTTATGTTCCTTTAGCTAATGTTTTACGATCATGATGACATGATTCCTTTTTCCTTTCGCTAAGTATCTAGGCCTCGTTATGTTCAAGGTGACTTTCTACCCGTGTCTTAGATGCTCGAGGAACGAGTTATACATGCCTCTTATCCATTCTTTCATGTGCCTTATTTATAACAAGGGTGTTTACTCACGGTGATAAGAGTAAGATATGTTGAACCATGTCCTATTCTTTCGGTATATCTAAATTCTAAAAGTAATGTTTTATCCATGCCTTACGTCTCTAAGTACCCAAGAGTTAGCCTGCAACTTGTGCTCTATGCAAGTCAGACTAATGCCTTAGTCTTACTTCAATACTCATGAACTCAATTCCATACGCCATGGTATCTAGGTACTCATATAAGCGCCATATTTTTCATGGTCCCATGCCCCATGTCATGCTATTCACATTTCATTCCATATGAATCACGTTCCCATGTACGCATGTTCCACGTTACGTCCTCCATGGACAATGCACCATGTCGTGTCTGTTCTCTAAAGCAAAGTATTTCATGTGAATAGTACTAATAATTCCTTTTCTCTCAGTCCTCTATAATTCACTCACGAGAATGAGCAAGATGAGCTAAGGTATTCATAATCGTGATTAACAACTAACAAGATAATCAGAAGTAAGGTGCATTCCTATATTCAAATAGATATCTTTTCATGTACCTTATGGTACTTATCTCGGGAGTATTCTACTCAGATTCGACGTATTCATGTCATGCCTATGCTAGAGAATTATGAACACCTATGTTAGGATCATATTCTTGTTATACGACTCAAGCCTGTCGCATTCACATCGAGTTGCGCTTACATTCAAAGCCTAAGTCATACTCCTATCTCATATTACCATGGTGACATACGAACGTCTATGATTAAGTCTCTAAGTATCCAAATCCTACACGCGCTTAGTATTCAACCCATATGTTGTAACGATCATGTTTTCGACATTCAGACCCCATGTTACGATATCCATTTTTACACGTATTTGTATCTCATGACAGTTTAGCACTCATGTATTCATGTCATCCAGTCTTCATGTATATGTCCCACGTCATGCGTCTCACGTCCAGAAAATCATGTTATGTCCGTGCCTATTTTCAGTACTCATGTCATTCGTGCCTACGGACTTTCTTCCAAACCCCATGTATAGTAATCATGTAATCATTCAGCCAATATCCATGTGTTCAAGCCAGCTCAGTATTTATGTTAGCTACATTCAAGATTCAGTAATCATGTTATGTCACATCATGCCTATTAAGATACCATGTGAGTTCTGTGTTGGTACTTTAGTTAGCTGGTAGGCGTTTGAGAAATGTCGTGAGAGTCCGAATTATGAAGGAGGTCCTACCATAAATTTTGTAGATTCCAGAGTTAGTAGCGATTCTTAACCACTAGTCACAAATCGAGGACAAATGCTTCACGATTCTCAATCATGTAGGTGCTACTCAGTTTCATGTTCCCCATGTACATGTTTCCATATAATCACGTATTCAGTTCTCATGATCCATAACCATGTTCCCACGTAACCATGTCAAGCTCTTATGTTTTATGTCATGTTTATTTCATGTTCACGTATTCAAGCCATGTCCAGCCATATTCTTAACCATGACCCATCATTCGAGGACGAATGATCCCAAAGGGGAGATATTGTAACACCTCGTAGCTTCGGGTGAAGGTTTAACTCATAAGATGATAATATAATGGAACCAATATGGGGGTTATATGAAGTGTTTTGGAAACTAATCAAGTCATAAGAATAGTCTTTGGACAAAGCAAAGTCAGAAGCCTTTCTACGGGGGATGTTTTCAAGTGAGTTTGTAGAAGGTCTTACTTCCAACGACCATAACCCCTTTATTATTTGGGAATTTGGGAAAACTTCCCTGATGAAAGTTGTAGCCCTTTGAAATAGCTTTCCAACGGTATATTATGCGTCTTGAATAGAGCTATGTACAAGAAGTTATGTCTATTTTACCGAACACTGTGCAGAACCAAGACATGTCGCTTGTGGGGGCGCGTGCGGGCGCGCGCGATGGACCTTCGTCGCGGGCCAATCGCACAAAAACACCCTCTCTGAATATCGACCTGCAGGAGGTCTTGCGATGCACGTACATCGCGGACCCAACGCATAAAAGGTCGGGTTTCGAGTCAAAAGTCGGGTTTACGCGTTTTAAGTTATATTTAGGATTTGGGGTTTATTTCCCCAACACCCCATTCACGAAAAATCACCCTAAATTGATAGAGAACAAGTCCCAAACCTCAAGAAACTTCCAAGGTAAGTTTTATCATGATTATAGGTTGAATTCAAGTCCCTAATCCCTTTCTAACTTGAGTAAACCCTTCCAACTCAATTCTAATATATATACTCTAATAATCTAAGCAAGAAATCATCATTCCTAAACAAGGGTTTCAAGAAAACCCATCTCAAGGTTCAAGAATTCAAGATTTTGGAAATCTTCTTCAAAGCTCAAGTCTTTAATTCAAATTTTGGAGCAACTAAGGTATGTAGAGTTACTATCTACGTGTGGGAACATCATTGTTCTTCCCCATGCCTCATAATCCATAAATTATGATTCTTTACGAAAACTAGGGTTTCTATACCATGTTCATGATAACCCTAGGTCCATGTCTATAATTATATTATGTATGAATTGTTATAATTCCATCATTGAGTTCTTAATATTTCTTTATGATTATTAAGAATCTGTCCGTAATCTATGAAAAACCCATATATCTCAATCCATGGGTTCATGCATGCTAGTTTATGATATATTATGCTATTTTCAAGAAAATACTATACATGTTTTACAAGTTCATGCAAGCACGCTATAATTTATGATATCCATGTACAAGCAAATTATATTCATGAAAACCAAGGGCAGCAAGTGCCACTTATTTTACACGTTCCTGATTTTGGGAGTTGCTTTAATTACCGAGGAAGACTTTAGATAGCCTGAAACTACGTAGCCACCGTAGGATGAGGATCGCTCCACCCATGTCCCGGGCGATCTCTCATAATGACTGGATCCTTTCATATTTTATTAAATCTCATGTTCCTGGCAAGGACTGAGTGTTCTGCTGGTGGGACGCAAGCACCAGACCATGGATCGGTTATAAGTTATTGCTCTCCCTACTTATGATATTTTCACCATGTTATATATATATATATATATATATATATATATATATATATATATATATATATATATATATATATATATATATATATGTATGTATTCATGTTCATGACCAGGTTTCAGTTCCTATCGTTATTATTTCATGTCTCATGTTATTTCATTCAGTTGCTTTACATACCAGTACATTCAAAGTGCTGACATCCCCTTTCTATTGCCCGGGGGCCTGTATTTCACGATGCAGGTACTGATATACAGGATGACACATCTGCTCAGTAGGACAGCATTCGTATCAGCTTATTGGTGAGCCCCATCTCATTTGGGATTTAGTCAACTTTTGTTTTATGATTAGTTATGCATCTAAGGTATGCTGGGGGGCTTGTCCCAATGAGTATGTTTTCCATGTTCAGACTTATGTTAGAGGTTTCATAGACTAGACAAGTCAGTTATGTTATGTCAGACATTTGGAGTCGTATAGCCATTTTGGCTCATTCATGTTATTTCCACACCCATGTTTAAACAAGTATTTTTATTAAGTATTATGACTTACTACGTTTTATAAAGGCTCATCATGCATTCACGTTATATTCCGCTCATGTTATGCCTCATGATGATTCAGCAAGCCATGTGGTTCGCTCGGTCACATGCAATAAGGCACCGAGTGCCGTGTTTCGCCTAGGCCATGGTTCGGGGTGTGACAAAAACACCGTCACTTGAGCTGAGTTTAACTGAACTATCAACGGGAGAAGAAATAGGTGAGTACTGCAAGCAATCAAATTCTTTGAGAAGATCTGAAGTAAACTTTCTTTGAGAAATCAAAAGGCCATGTGATTTGTATAACATTTCTAAACCCAAGAAATAATGAAGTTTGCCTAAGTCTTTAATGTTGAACTTGTGATGCAGAAAAGACTTGAGAGACTGTATTTCATGCAAAATAGTGCCAATTAAGATCACATCATCTACATATATAGCTACAAACAATGTTGATCACCCACTCTTTTTGTAGAATAGAGAATAGTCACTGTCAGAATGTGTGTACCCTCTCGAACACAAAGAATCAGCTAACTTGTCATACCATTGGCTACTGACATGTTTCAAACCATAAAGAGACTTTCTCAGTCTACAGATAAGGTTTTGTTCAGTAATTTCTAAGCCTGGAGGTGCTTCTATGTACACTTCTTCATGTAAATCACCATGAATAAATGCATTGTTAACATCTTATTGAAACAAGTCCCATCCCTTCTTGAATGCTAGACTAGTGAGGGTGCCGACAATGGTCATTTTCACCACAGGTGAAAAGGATTCAGTGTAATCTATACTTGTCTGTTGTGTGTACCCCTTTACCACTAACCTTTATTTGAACCTTTCAACACTCCCATCAGCCTTGTGTTTGATCTTGAAAAGGATTAGCATATAAAGCTTCAAATTATTGTGTCATAGCTGCTTGCCAGGTAGGATTTAGGGCTACTTCTTCATATGAAGAAGGTTCACATTCACGAGAAATGTTTCTAATTAACTGCTGACTGTTGGAATCTAGAGTGGTGAATGCTACATGCTTGTTTTGAAAGAAAAGAGCATGAAGGGATGATGGATTAGACTGAGAACTGTTGGATGAGTTTGGTTGTAAATTGGGAAGGTTGTATTTGTATTCTTTAAGGTAGGCAGGGGTAGTGTGTCTTGAGGATCTTCTAAGTTCTAGGTTGGGTGGAACATGTTGAGAATTTTGTTGGTTTGGTGGAGTTGGTGGTGCAGTAGGGTCAAGGTCTTGAATTACATTATGATCTTGTTGAATTACATATTGAGCTTGAGGGTTAATGGGTGAACTAGATTGAGGTGAATGTTGATTGCTACTGGATGATGAGGTTTGTGATGGTATAGGATGACTGATAGGGTTGGACAAAAGACTGACTACTATCGTGGCATTCTTGTCTAGCATTAGATCTTCTACAGAGATGTTGTATGTGGAAGTCAAGTTATCTGATCTATGCATTATTGACTTCATGACAGACTCAAAACTAGAACTAATAGGAACAATAGCAAAAGGAAAAACATTTTCATGGAACAGGACATCTCTGGAAATGTGTATTCTCTTGTTGGCCAAGTCTAGTACTTTGTACCATTTTGTGTCATAAGGGTATCCAACAAAAATGTGAGGTGTCTCTCTTGGTTCAAATTTATCTTTATAAGTTTTAAGGGTAGTGGGAAAGCACAAGCAACCAAAAGCTCTTAAGTGTGTATAGGTGGGTTTCTTCTGGTAAAGTAACTTAGAAGGGCATTTGTTATTGAGTATTGTGGAAGGTAATCTATTTATTATATAGGTGGCTGTCTGAATACACTCACCCTAATATCTCAGGGGCAATTTGGATTGGTACAATAGTGCTCTAGCTGTTTCAAGTAAGTACTTGTGCTTTCTTTCCACCACACCATTTTGTTGTGGTGTATAGGGACAGGATTTTTGGTGTATGATTCCTTTTTTTTTTTTGTTGAAAGAATGCTTGGGCCTAATTACTGATGAATTCTGATCCATTATCAGATCTTATGCACTTAATGGTTGTTTGAAACTGGTTCTGAATGAGAGATACAAAAGCCTTAATTATTTGAAGGGCACTGCTTTTACAACTTAGCAACTGTGTCCATGTAGATCTACTATAGTCATCTACCATGGTAAAAAATTATCAATGATTTTCATATGTTGGGCTATGATATGGTTTCCATAAGTCGATATCAAAAATTTAGTAATTGAAGTGTTTCTATGAGGAAATTTTAGTCTGGTCTGTCTTGCCATTAGACAAACAGGACATATGAAGGACTATTTGGGTGCAAAGTCAATTGGTATTGAAGAAATGGTCCTCATTTTCACAAAGGGAACATGCCCTGGTCTATTGTGCCACAAGTGGTCAACATTATTTCCATGAGATACGGAAAGCATACGAGAAGATAAACAAGAATTCATGACAAGACTGACTGTTTTATTGCTTGAACTTTGTACAGGTGGAGCATGTCATGACAATACAGTCTCTTTACTTATAACAGTTGAGGGAACATGACTATTTACAGATGTGGAGTTATTCTTGTTGAAACTAGACAATGAAAAATTTTAAACTAGAGAATCTCATAATGAAGAATCAGAAAATGAAGAACCACAGTTACCAACAGAAGTTGAGCAACAGTTGTGGCATCTTGGACATAGGAAATATAAGCCATTTCTTGCCCTACCAATCTCTAGAGGCCTCTTCAGAGAAAAGCCCTGTATTAAATATGACAAGCTATTGAAACTGACAATTCCTTTAAGTTGAGAAGCTAAATAATGCACAGAAATTAAATTGAACTTAAAACTAGGCACAAACAACACTCTACATTAGGTCAATGCTGAGCTAAGAATGACATCGCCAATTTCAGTCACTCTAACTTTGTATCCATTTGGCAAAGTCATTAAGAATGGATAAGGTAGGCATTTGTTATAGGTCATATAGTGTGAGGCTCTAGAATCTATAATCCAAGAATCAACAGACAATTTCATACATTTACATGATAGTTCACCAATTCCAGTCATAGAAGAGTAGCAAGCCAAAATACCTGCCAGGTTTACAGCACCACAAGTCATGTTGGTTGATCCGTCATTCCCATCTCTATTTCCACACTACAGGCTTGCTAGAAGAACCATCAGTTGGTCATATTGCTCTTTGGACAGGTTTTGTGTTTTCTGCTCCATTCTTTGATTCATGTTCTGCTCACTGGTATTGATATCCCCACAGTTTCCATGCACATTTGCTACAGTTACCATATTCTTACCCTTAGTTAACTTGAAATCTTGAGGAAAGCCATGGATCCTATAACACTTGTCTTTTATGTGTCCGAGTTTCTTACAGTGGTCACAGAACAGGCTTGACCTATTTTGTGAATGGCTATTGTTTGATGATCCAGCTCTGTTTGTGTTGGTTCTTCCAAATTTCTTTGTTGGTTGTAATTGGTCCTGAAGTTAGTATTATTCATGGTATTTCCATGTCCACCATAGCTAGTACTCCCCTGTCCACTTGCACTTAGTGAAGTAGACTCCAAGGCTATTCGATTATGAGGTCTGACTTCCCTTTGCTTCTCTTCCTGAGCTAGAATAGAAAAGGCTTGTACCATGCTTGGTAGAGGATTTATCATCAAAATACTACCTCTTACCACTGTATACACTTCATTTAGGCCCATGAGAAACTGTATCAATCTTCTGTCCTGTTCAGCCTTTTGCAAGTTAGCTTTTCCTCACATGTACACAAACAGCTGCATTATGAGCTTGTATCCAATGTGCTCAACTTTTCCCACAATTTCTTTACCTTCGTGTAGTATCCAATAATGTCGTTATAGTGTTTTGACGCATTTAACCTTGTTGACCCTTTCCCCGAGTCCCGTTAGTACGACCTATGACTTAGTGAATCCATTGGTTTGGGTCCCAAGGCATCCAGGGATGTTTTAAGTCTCGAGTGAGGGCTTAATTTCATAGTGTTGGGGTTGACTTGGTCAACACCGGGTTAAAATGATCTCTTTTGGGAATTCCGAGGTTACGGCTGAGTCCGTAATGTGGTTTACAATCAAAACGGATATATGGTTTGTGTTCGGAAGGTTCCGGATGAGTTTCGGGGGCTAAAACGAAGTTTTGAACGTTTCAGAATTTTGGGCACCCGCTGCAGCGAAAAAACTGGGCAAAATGCCTGTTTTTAAGTTTTTTTTTTTTTTCAAGTCTTTCCCTTCATAAACCCAAAAACACTTCCCTAGGACATAAGGGGCTATTTTCCTAGGGCTAGGAGTGGAGTTCCTCCTTAAAGGTAAGTGCAAACCCTTACGTGATTCATTATCTTTCCTTTCTCAAATCCCATGACAAGCTTAAGCTCTATTAATGGTGGGTGCAAGATTAGAACCCAAGAATTGATGAAACCTTCAATAGTTAAAGGGTTGGGAGATAACAATGGAAAAGCATTCACAAGCACTTTGGGGTAAGATTCTAACCTAGTATTCAAATTATTTATTTGTCGATTATCATCATCTCATAGTCATCCTGCACACTAATTGTGAAGAACTAATGGGTTAAGAGCACTAAAGCTAAAAATAGAAAAGATGAATTTGGATATCTTGTGATGAATAGAATTTCATGAAATTAAGATTGAAGGTTAACTAGATGATGGGTAACATAATTATGCACTAAATTTCTCGTTTTACCTTCATGAACCCGGATTCACATTGTTGGGGTATTTTCAACATTTTTCTAAAAGTATAGCAATATGGGTATCGTTGGACTCGTTTAGACTCATAGAGTACTATTTTGACTATATTGTATCTGAATTTTTAATAAAATTATAGTTTTTCCCTTGTGGCTCGGGTTTGGCTATTTTAGGTCCATTTTTGGGTTTTGGGTAAAACTATGGCAATATGGGTATCCTTAGATTCGTATTCTGACATAGAATTCATATTTGATAGACGTTAATCATTTTTAGGTTCTCCAAAGAGGAAGGCAAGGCTACGATTTAGCGATTCGAGACTGTTGCTCGACATTCCAGGTAGGTTACGGCTTACTTTAGTTAGACTTTGATTAGCAAAACGTATGTGTATAATTGATGGGAGAAAGCATGATTAGGTCTTCGAACATGGTGTTTTGGTTGGATATTAGCTAGGTTGGTACGACTTCTGATTTTGTGGGCTCATCGCCATTACTTTATGTATTGAAATATTAGGTGTAGTTGTATTCATACTGTGACGATTCGAGATGGATTTCTATTAGATTGATTGTTGTTGATGGTGGCTCGTTGCCTTGCTATTGTGATTAGACTTATTACCTAAATTGTCGTGTTGTACCCAATTCTCTCTTATTGTGACACATATCATCGGAGAAAGAAAGGATAATGAGTTTAGACTTGAATTGTGATATAAAGTTATGACAGTATGTAGATGAAAACTTGATGTATGATTTACTGTTGATGATAATATATAGAAAAATGGAGCATATTGGTGATACAAGACTTAGTTATGAGGCTTACTTGCAATATGTGGAAGTAAAGAGGGACATGGACTCTTATGTTGGTTGACATAGTTTTTATGATTAATTTCATGGTTAAGTTGATCTAAGTCTTGATACGACTTGTGGCTTGTGACTTGTACCTTCACTGTTGCTTTATGGATTTGCATTGATTTACCATGTTTACACTTATTCATGCATTAATACACTCATACATGATGGAAATGGTTCGGAAACGATTCATGAAAGAATTGTGGCATAATGCCTTGTGTTTGACATTAATATTGCTAATTGTTCATAGTCCATACATACTAATGAATTGGAATACGTTGAGACATATATTGTGATGTGAAATTAGTGAAGAAGTTAATATAATCTTCTTGTTGAACTTGTGATACTATTTGATTCATGGTACTTGATAATCGCTCATTAAAAGTGATGTGACAATATATAGATATATGTATATGTAAAGGCACATTTGACCGGGGGTGAGGATCTAACCTAGATTATGAGCTCATGCTCCGAGGTTTGTTCCAAAAACGAGTGGTACATGATGTGGATCCGTGTGCGAAGTTCTTTTCGGAGTGGAGGATTTATGGCTCGGGTCCGATGAGTATTCGGAACGAGTGGTAAATGGACACCATGGTTCCCCTGCAGGTAATGACTTCTGGGCAATGACACCAGTGAGCATATGTGTACAGTGTGTATTTGGCCAGTGCATTGCATGCACTTCATCATATTTTGCATCGCACATCATTACATTTTATTCTGCATTATGATATGCTCATTTGGTTATGATTTTGGTATGGATGTTGAATGTCTATTGTGATATAAATATGATCTTTGATTGAGTTAAATTGTGTATTAGTGACTCTACATAGGGTCAGAACTTGGACTTGTGATTATTAGGTGAGATTATTGAGACTTGACAGACTTGTGGTTTAGAAGCATTATCTTAGGCTGTCACTCCGTTATGAGATGTTGTAGCGGGCGTTGGGAATTTCTAAGTTTAACCGACTCGCACATACCTCATGAAAGGGGGGAGGTGTCCCGGGGAAGTACGGTTGTGAATCGTACCGGGAAAGTCAGAAAAACCCGCCAACCACTTAATGGTGCTCTAAAGGATACATTTTAGAGCCGCCACCTAATTTTTAGGAAATTAGGAAAACTAGTTCGAAAAGGGTTCATTTAAAAACTATTTAAAAGAAACCTAATCTACCAGAGTCTGGGTAAGAGTTCTGGTGATCCCCGGGGAAGGTGTTAGGCACGCCGGTGTTAAGGGTCCGCTCAATTGCGGTTTACCTACGGGTTCTAATAGTTTACCTTATGATTATAAATTATTTTGGAAAAAATTGCTTAAGTCTAGATTTGCGCAATAAAAGGGTGTCATTTACATGCAAAAGTTCATTTTAAGAAATCATCGAAGTATAATTCCGCTCAAAATTTGAGCATGGGTGTCGTACTTGAACTCCTAAGCTAATACCCGAAGGCTCTTAGCCTAGGTAGGACTCCACGTAAGTCCACCCAAAAGAGATTTTAAGTTATGAAAATAGTTTTAACATATTATTATACTATATATATATATATATATATATATATACCGTAATTCATCATGATATGTTATTCATTTTTATCAATTATATTCTTTATTAATCCAAATTTTAATCCGTTTCATACGCATTTTCCCAAGTTCAAATGTTCAAAATCAGTCCATAAGTTTTAGAGTGGTCCAGAACGGTCTCGGGCATTTCAATTCCCCAAAGTTCTAGTAATGTCAAATTAGCCCAGTAAGTTTCCCCAAATCCGACGTTATAAGTCCAAAAATGTCTTGGTCTATCTTTTATTTCATACATGAGTTAATTTTAAAAGCGGTCAGTTTTTAGCAACTCTAAATTGTATGACAATCATATAAGAGTTCCAACATATTGAATTTGAAGGCACAAATAAGAATTTAAATTGCATAAAGTAAGAGTAAAGATTTTGGGCCGACCAAGCCCAAACGAAGGTATCATGCATGTTTGTCCCTAAGTTCATACGTATGCTCCATTTCGCTCCAAATCCATTCGACTAGATCTAGATACGTTAGTGGGCCCCATGGGGGCCCACCAATGAGTTTGGGTGGACAAGGATACAAACGGGTATACATAACATTAGAATACATCCATAAATTACACTAAGTACAAGAATTAAAAAGCTACAATAATTATTACAATGCCAAAAATTAAATTATAACATTATTGGGCCAAGCCCATATATAATAACTAACAGTATCAACTACGAGAAAAATGATATGACCCAGATGTAAGAAATGAGATGCAAGCCCAAAACAATAATGACAATGGCCCAAGAGGAAATACCCAGAAATTTCTGAGTGTCAAAAGTCATTATATACATGATATATATCCAACATACACCAAATTGATAGCAGAACCATTGTGACATACCCTTCATATACACTCAATATACACCTCAACTTAATCACTTCAGTTCCCAGAAATCGAAACTAGAACAGGACCCCCCCCCCCCCCCCCCCCCAGGAATTTCCTTTTTTAACCAAAACTTTAGACTTATAATTGGTTTTAAAGGGCATAGGAGGTTTCTGAATGTCAACAAGTCTAATCAGTGATCCACAACACCTAAAGGAGCTACTATAATTCATTTATATTCAATCTGAGGTCTCAACACTAATCCCAGGATGCAAACAGAGGTCTAGAGAGGTGTCAAGTTATCAAGTCAAGTAAGGCAAAGTATTGGAAAGTTGCAAGTAACACAGAAGCCACAACAGCAGGAACATAGAAACAAAAGAGTATTCATGGTGATAGGAGAAAACAACAACAATGCAGGGAAAGAATGGGGTAAGGTCATGTCAAATCAAGCCAAAGCAAACAAGACATGGCATAGATCCTATACTGGTTCCCAGTTTTAGAAATCAAAACCAATAAGGCAAAGTGAAGGGCCAAGCTAGTTTCTGAGGTACAAGGGTCATGTTACTCAATCCTAGGATAAAAAATGGACACAATAGACATTGTTCAGTTTCAATGAGCAAACAGGGACAAACAACACATGAGGCAGTAATCAAATTAATCAGGTAAACAGTAAAGGGATGGGATATCGCAAAATAGGAATCACACTTAATCTCTCTAAGGCAGTTTTAATCTTGTCCTAGCCTTCCCATACCTGGTTTTAGTGACCTATGTGAAACAAAAATCCCAAACAAACTGACTCTACACTAGTGTAAAGAGCACAAGTCACAAAGAGCAGATTTTATGAATACTACAAGCAAGTAGGACATAGGAGAATTATCAAGCATTCAGAGACAAAATCAAAGCAATCAACTTATTAGCCATTCCCTGTCCTTCTTATTCCAATTTTTAGACAAGAAACCAAGTTCCTTACACTTTCCTATCTTCTATCTCTTGTAATGGCTCCCAAAACAAGATCAACAAATGCACACAATGCATAAAGGTTCAAAACACTTAAACTCTTCAAAGATCAACAAGATAAGCTAAAAGTCTTTCAGGTTCTTATTTTAAGCAAATTCTCAATCTAGACAGTCTCAGAACTCACTAAAACTGGCTCAAGAAAATCATTTTTATCTTCATATACTTTGCAAGATTTAGAAGTGACAAAACAAAGCAACAGCCAAAGCAGAACATTCATAAAACACATAAGCATTCTTCTTATGGTTTTAAAAGTCATATAGCCAAAACAGGAAACCAAGATTTATTTTAAAGGTTTTCAGAATTAGCAAAGTTCACTATTTCCATACCAGTACTGAAAATCCAGTTAACAAATCCTTTTAAGAAAGATCTTCAATAAGCTAGTTTTAAAGCAGTTTGAAGAAATCATTTTTTCTACAAGACTACTTGATAGGTTTTAAATATAGCAGTCTTAAAGGTGTGGTAACAGGTTTATCATAAACAAGACAAGCAAATATTAGACTTAGACACCTTCTAGTTTAAGATAAGTAGACTACCCAGAATCAAACAAGACACATCTCAGAATATTTAAGCCATCTTTGGCCAGATTTTAATCACTAGAAACAAGTGAAAGGAAAACCATCTCATTTTAATCTCAGAACAGTTTTAGGCAAGAAATGAAACATCCACTTTTAGAACCATTTTTTAACCTTAAAAACCTTTGAAACCCATTTTATAAACTCTGAACCATGACAAGCAAGTCTTGACTCATATTCTTAATACCAGGGTACAAACAACTAAGATAATCAACTTCAAGAAATCAAAAGGAGCTACAACTAACCAGAAGTCTTTAAAATTGAATGAAACAGTAACAACATGCCTAGAACTAGAGAGAACGATACCTCAACATCTTTTAATAAAACACAGATCTTAACAGAAAGTCACATATCCAGTTTTCATCTCAGAAATTTCAATGTAATAGTGAACTACAAACTAAAACAGACCCTTCTTTACAGCTTTTGACCATTTAAACATCAATTCCATCTAATCAACACCGAAATAACAACATTATAACACAAATAGCTCTCTCAACAGTTCATAAACAGGTTGTAACCAGTGGAACAATATACTGTGGACATAAGACAAACTATTCCCTATATTCTTTAACTATTTTAAAATAATAACAGCAACTAATTACCACTAGAATCCCCTAAATCTTCATAATATCCACACTATAACATCATGATTAGCCTTAATATCTATATAAAATAGTAACCTTCAAACAATCATAAACACATATCAATACATGTAAGTAAACTATAATAGGATATAAATAGGATATAATAGACATATTACCTTTTTATAGGGCAACCTAAGGATCAAAAGAGGGGTTGAATCACAAACTTCCATACCAACACCCAAAAAATCTCAAATAGCCCTTTTGTTCTTGAATTTTTAAAGGTAATAGTAGTGTTTTTGTATGATATTAGTATAGTAGTGTAGTAATAGTGGATTTTTAAACAATATAGTAGTAATATAAAAGTAGGATAGGAAGATCAATGTGACAATCGAACCCTAATTGTTCTAAGAGAGAATTTTAGGAATAGAAATCAGACCCCCCAAAAATGTCACAATCCTATTCTATTTATAGCATGATAGTCTCAACCCTAAGGCAAAAATGTCCCAAAATGAAACCAGATTTCCCCGCCAATTCCACAACAAATTCGAATTTCAGTAAAGGACAACCAAAATTCTCAGCAAGTGTATACCTATTGTACCTTATCCAATCAAATTTTCACATAAATCACAATATACAACTCAGAATCTAACTAATTCTACCCGAAAAATGTAAATAAAATTAAAAATTACTAAGATAGTATGCCTAGTCATTAATAAAACAAGATTACTAACTCATAACGGTACAATAGTACAAAACAGGATAAAATCCCCCCAAATTCATACCCAGCCACGAATCTATTTAGGAAGTTTCCTCTTAGGTTCCCTCATTGAGTGTTTATAGTGCACAAGGTGGCAAAAAGCTCGTGGCCTTGCCCATGACAACCATAACATGAAGAAATCAAGAGTAACAAACCTTAACACGGTTCGTTTTGGCATAAAAAATAAAATTCGAATGAAATTGAACCTAGAGATTACAAGAACTCACGATAATGAACAAAACCCCTCAAAAACCCGGCCATAAATGGCCGTGGATCGCAGTGGGTCGACTGCCAGCGGCGGAACCCTAGAACACATACAATCTCCTGAGAGAGGTGAGGAGTATTCGGGTGGAGAAAATGAGAGAGTGGGGGGTGGAAGTTTGTTTTTACAAACTTCCACTTCCCTTCTTTTTAACAAATACCCCCCTTAGACTTTTAAAAAGGTTAATTTAAAACCCCTCTCCTAATTTAAACCAACTAATACTAAGTGATATAAACACACATATTACTAAATAAAATAATTATTTTAGGCTAATTTAAAAATTTAAACTAGTAAATTCAAAAATTAGCTTCAAAACGAGCCTAATATTGATATAGTTCCGGAGTGACCTAAAACAAATTTACAGAGATTAAAGTGGAAAAAATAATAAAAATACTCTGATACCATGTTGAATTCCACGATTGAAAGAACTAGATCAATCCTCAACCTCCATTGGAGGAGCTTGAGGAAGAAGAAAGTAATTCTGTTGCAAACTTGGAGAGGAAGATTGAGACTTGATGAAGTGAGATTGAGTTGTGCAAATGCAAAATGACTTTTCCATATCATTGATCACGTTTATATACACATCAGTGAATGAGAATCAAATCTAACAAAATATCTAACTAGGTCTAACTAACTTTCACCTAAATTAACAATAATGCCACTGCAAGCTGTATAGACCAGTTGTACATGCACATAATTAATCTAAGCTAATCTAAACTTAATCTAAGCTAATCTAAACTAATCTCAACAGTAGGCAGGTGAGTTTTACGACCAAATTTTAAGTGTCCCTACTATCAGGGCGAATGTAGTTTCTATGTCATGAGTTTATCTTAACATAATAATTTTTGGACAGATCTTATATGTATGCTGAAAATTTCACTTAAGAAATAGAAATAACAGATATCAAACTCAGTAAATCGAAAGGGATGTGATAGAATCCTAAACATGAATTTAAATTCTAAATCTGCCTCACCTCGATGTATCTGGTTTTGTGACACCCCAGCTTAGGAGGAAAGTCCCACATCGGTATTATTAAGCATGCCTTACCTCTTAGTGACACGTTTTAAAGCCGTGCGGGCCTAGACCTAAAGCAGACAATATCACTAGTGGGTTGGGCTGTTACAGATGGTATCAGAGCCACTCCTGTTTCAGCCTTGTTAATGGTGGGCCAGAGTTCAACTGAGTTTAGGAAAATTCCTGGTAGGCGGGGCAAACCTCAGTGCTGAGTCTAGGAAAATCGCATGCGGTGGGGGCAAACCTCAGCGAGGACGCTGAGTCCATAAGAAGGGGTGTATGTGATACCCCAGCTGAGGAGAAAAGTCCCACATCGGTATAAGTAAGCATGCATTACCTCCTAGTGACACGTTTTAAAGTCGTGCGGGCCTAGACCCAAAGCAGACAATATCACTAGTGGGTTGGGCTGTTACAGTTGGTATCAGAGCCTAGGTTCGTGAATCTCGTTGTACAAGGACGTTTCTAGTAGAATCTTGTAAATCGGTACGAAGAGCTCCATACCTATCTGTGAGAGGCTATGGGACATTTAAAAAACTTCCACTTCTTTCATTCTTTCGTGCTACTTCATTCAAATTGGTATGTAGACGATTCTAATTGGTATCTGCACTTCCTTGTCTTATTCTTCCACGAATGATGGAAACCCTTTCCCTAAACTCTTATGTGAGCGGTTTGTGTTATGGCATGGCCTGTTATGGTACTAGATGCGTCTTCTTGATTGGGATGCATGATCCAAGTTTAGTTTCTGGTTGTGTCTTGAAGTATAGTTGTATGGGTTGTAATTTAGACCCGGTCATTTTGGTTGCATAATCTTGTAAAGAAGAGAACATTGAATAGATTAATCTCCACTATTAGGAAGGGAATAATTGGTATCTGACTGTAATGACCTTTGCGATCATTATAGAAATCTTGACCACCTTAGCCGGTAACACCTCTCCGAGAGTAGAATGAGCTAGTAGAAACTCAAATGTAGAAGTCTAAAAACTGAGATTTGGCTTGTTGTGTTGTGTGTTGTGTGGTGTATAAGTGAATGTGTGTTGTGCATTGTGTGCTGTATAAGTGAATGTGTGTTGTGTTTGTTTTACTTAGTGTAATTTTGATTTGTATTCTTGAGGCTTAGAGGTGCTTTGTATAAACTAAGTATGGAACTCAGCTAATTACCGGGGTTACTGCCTAAAAAGGCCTACTGCGGCAGGTGAATTCCCGTGGTAGCGGACCCGCTATAGCGGATGGGTCGTTGCTATAGTGGGGAGTTAAGGGTCACAGGGTCCGCTATAAAGGATACTCTGCAGCGGAGTGGTCGACCGCCGCAGCAATGGATGAACAGTTTCAGTGTTTTAAAGGCCCACACTTAGAATTATTTATTCACTTAACTCCAAAACAGTTCCTAAGAAACACTTAGGGCAATTTTCTAAGACTAGGGCAAGGAGACTCTTGAAAGGTAAGTTTCAAACCTTTACTTTGTTAGTTCCATTATCATCCTAAGATTATACCTCATCTAAAGGGTTTCTAATAGTGAATTGGGGACTAGAAGACCCTAGAACGTAAGAACCCTTGTGGTAATTGATGGGTTATGAATATTATTGTTAGTTTATCATCCAGAAGCATGGATTATTACTTGTTAGTTGAGAATTCAACCTTTAGATACATGAGAATGGTGACTTGAGACTTAGGGTAACTTGAAGAGTTCTTGAATTTTTTTCTTCTGGGGTGAGTCCCCTGTCTTATCTTATGATTATCTATCATCTTAGGCTTGAATTAATGGTGCAAATGTATGGGGACTAGTTCGAGAAGATGAGTTTCTACCTTAGCATTGAGAATTGAATAATAGGCTTTAAATATTAGTTTACTTGGTGAGTCTTGCCAATAGTAAGATGGGATTTCATGAAGTCGTAAATCATCAGCTTGAATCTCTAATCTAGACTAAGATTGATTAAGGATAAAAAGGGGGATCGTTCGAAACAAGAGCTAATAATTTGAGAGTTATGTTGAGGTTGTACAATGTGAAGTCGACTCGAGGGTTATGTATGAATTGGTAAGTTCTAGTATGTCATAGGCTATAGGGGACATTCGTTGGATAACATAAACAAAGACTCTAGTGGTTAGTGTGTTACTTACGGCTGGTGAGAGATGATATTATTTATTGTACTATATTTTCATAATTACCTATGTGGTTGTTGAGCTTGAATATATGTCTGTTAGTTGGTATTCGCCAGTTGTATGACATCTTGCTAAGGTAAAACTTATTTCCAAGATATCTGAAATTTCATCTTATTAAAGTAATGATGATCTTAGTTAAATTAGTTGTCTAAGTTGGAAAAGGGTTAAGTATGAACTTAGTGAAGCAGGTGTCTGAGTCCTGGTTTGTTGAGATAGATATGAGGAATAATTAACAAATTGATGGTAGTTGAGATTTGCCTAAGATTTGATATACTGTTGTGACTTCTTGATAAATAGTAAATTTGTCATAATGTGAGAAATATAGGGATGTTAAACAGTTTTGATAGGACGAGATGTTATGAAGAATGTCCTAATAAATTAGTCTCGGGCAAAAACGGTGTAACACCCCGAAATTTTTAAACTAACACTTGAGTTTTCGATTGATCTTATCTTGATAGTAAGGGTATATTTTACTTCGCACTTCCTAAACGTGAATTTGACGATATTTGGAACTTGTTTAAAGTGTTATGGTATAGTTATGTAAACTACTCCTACTATTATTATCTTAAGTAAATTAAGAAATGGAATAGATATTTAGTATTTTGGGCAGCCACGTTTTCATATTTATACAAAGAAGTAAAAGTTTGGGCAGCCACCTTTTTGTTTCACACTTATCCAAGGTGATATATATCACCTATGTGAAATATCTTTCTCCACCTCCTTTTATTTCGATTTCTTGAGAAAAAGGAAACCCCAAAACTCCTCTCCTCTCATCAAATTCTCCCACTAAATCACCAACAAGACCAACAAGACTGGTTTTGGTTGAGCCACAAGCTACTCCACACTTTTGAGATAAGTTTACCAAACCCGTTTTTGAACTGGATAGTTGTTAGTATTTGTAGCATATTTCCCTGTATAAAATTTCATTTTAAGTGAGCTAACACGATATGGAAAGATATTTCATATGTACAACTTTTGTTCAGGCTGCAAAACCTAGTTTTGCCTGTATTTACTTGAAAAGGGGTGATGAAGTACAGGGAAGGTGCTGCCCAGATTCTGTTTTACAAACCCTCCATGTACTACTGTTAGTGTTTTGAGCATACATTTTTGTACGAAATTGATATTGGGGTGCTTTAAATTTCTATGGAACCCCAAGACATATATCTACAACTTTCATTAAGACCACAAAGTCTATTTTTTCCATTTACCTCATTGAAACTGAGCCACAATACAAGACAACAGTACTGTCCAGAATTTCTGTTTTGATACTTCAGGGTGATTTTCACTAATATCATGTTTATTTTCGACGTGCTGAAACCATTGAACTTAAATAGATATTTGATTGTGTATTTAAGGTATATCTATATACTATTGTACAAGCTAAGGAAAATTGGCTAAGGCAGTCGACATATTTATTTGATCGTTGCTTTGGGGATTTTTAACTTGTTGATGTTTGTTTGAGCTTTAGAAGCACTAAATCTCCAAGGTTTGCACCTAAACTTGAAATTTTCTTTCAATTTATTTAGTTTGAGATATTGTGAGAATCTTGAATCTTGGTGAAATAATATCTACTTTAAATTATTGTCATATTGATTTTGTTGCTACTTTGATAGTTTACTTGCTTTGTTGGTTGGGAAAGAATATCTTGAGACACTTAAATATGATAACATTATCATTGAGGGTATAATTTTGTAATTGGGCTATAATTATGTTAAAATCACATTGGTGTTATGTGAAGTATTTTTGTAAGACGACTTAATTTGCCCACACATACGGATTGCTTGAGCATTTTGGCATTCTTGTCGGGACATTGTCCTTCTTGTGATAGTGACCTTGTCACTTATAATGACATACCTCATGGTATTGTTCGGATCTTGCCCATCTTGACTTTGGATTTACATTTCACCTTGACGATGGACTTTGTCCATTTTTGAGTATGAGTGGAAAGCCACTTTCAACATGGCACTTGATTCTCTTAATTATTGGGTGACGACCCTTCTTGATTTCGGATCTTGCCCATCTTGACTTTGGATTTACATTTCATCTTAATGATGGACTTTTGTCCATTTTCGAGTATGAGTGGAAAGCCACTTTCAACATGGCTCATGATTCTCTTGATTATTGGGTGACGATCCTTCTTGATTTGGGCTTCGGTCTTTCTTGTTATTTGATTATGCTTGATGTGATAGCATGACATACGTGTTGGCCGAAATTAACTAATTGAATGACGCTTCATGAATTAGCTTTGAAAGCTTTCTTGATACTTGGTATTTGAAATATTAGTATCTTGCACTATCTTATGGTTTGGTGGTTCTCTTGAAATGTCATACATTGATTAAGTACCTGATGAAAAATCAGATAAGCTTATGTCTTGAATTTACTTCTTGCACTCATATTTGATACATATCTCAGTATTCAATTAACTAATCGGTGAACCTTTTTGAATTAGATTTGGAAAGCTTCTTGACATTTGAGACTTTGAATATTGATATATTGAACTATTTTATTATTTGATATTTGATTCTCTTGAAACAATTGTACCTTCATTAAGTATTTGATGATGATGCTTATTTCTAGAGTTTATTTTTGTACTCCTTACATAGCATACTCCTTACAGAGCATACTTTTTTATATGAAATGTTAGTTAAGTTTATGTGTCACTAAGCTTTATGCTTAGCGCTAGTTTGTTACTATCGTAGGTGATGTTCCGAGGGAGATTTAAGAATGACCATTTGAAGTAGACTATTTGGAAGCTTAGATGAAGATTACATTAGCATGAGTATGTTCATTTTGTATACTTTTGGGAACTTGTACGTGATCCATGTGATACACTTGGGTATGCATTTTTTAATGAAATTTGCTTTTGTTTCATAAGTGGCATCTTCTCAAAGGGGGTGCTACAAAGGGTAAATAAGTTGGTGAAATAGACAAAGCGTGTTGAGATATGAAATCTTAGTTTACTGTTCTAAGAAAGATTTGCTCATTACATTGGTTATCATAAGGGTCTAGAGAAGTTGTAATCATTAGAGGTATAAATTGGGATTAGTATGATCAAACTTTGATATATTAGATGACGCATATGTGTTGTAGCAATTCTTGTGGTAGGTTTGAGTACATAAATATGGAAACTGCGTCTTTTAGCTAAGCTATAAGAAGCTTTGACTGATAAGATGAACATATAGTGGTTAGGGCGCACTTGGTGCCGTGGAGGCTTCCGCGTGGTTATAATGCATGTTCTTGGGTTATTTTCAACCTTCGTACTCCCCTTCTTCATTCAAGGACGAACGATTGGTAAATTGATATCTGATGTAACGACCAGTTTAGTCGTTATAGTGTTTTTACCCACTTAACCTTGTTGACCCTTTTCTCGAGTCCCATTAGTATGACCTATGATTTAGTGAAGCCATTGGTTTGGGTCCCAAGGCGTTTGGGGATGTTTTGAGTCGCGAGTAAAGGCTTAGTTTCATAGTTTTGGGGTGGACTTGGTCAACACCGGGTTAAAATGATCTCTTTTGGGAATTCCGAGGTCACGATTGAGTCTATAATGTGATTTACAATCAAAACGCATATATGGTTTGTGTTCCGGAGGTTCCGGATGAGTTTCGGGGGCTAAAACGATGTTTTGAACATTTCAGAATTTTGGGCACCTACTGTAGCGAAAGATGCACCCGCTGCAGTGAAAATCTGTGGCAGAAAAGTCGTTTTTAAGTGCTATTTTCAAGTATTTCGCCTCATAAACCCCAAAACACTTCCCTAGAAAGTTCGAGGCTATTTTCCTAGGGCTAGGGTGGGGTTCCTCCTTAAAGGTTAGTGCAAACCCTTACGCGATTCGTTATCTTCCCTTCTTCAAATCCCATGACAAGCTTAAGCTCCATTAATGGTGGGTGCAAGATTAGAACCCAAGAAGTGATGAAACCTTTAATAGTTGAAAGGTTGGGGAGATAGCAATGGAAAAGCATTCATAAGCACTTTGGGTAAGATTCTAACATAGTATTCATTATTTATTGTCGATTATTGTCATCTCATAGTTATCCTACACACTAATTGTGAAGAACCAATGGGTTAAGAACCCTAGGCCTAAAAATTGAAAAGATGAATTTGAATATCTTGTGATGAATAGAATTCCATGAAATTAAGATTGAAGGTTAACTAGATGATGGGTCACATAATTGTGCACTAAGTTTTCTGTTTTACCCTCATGAACCTGGATTCACATTGTAGGGGTATTTTGGGTATGTTTCTAAAATTATAGCAATATGGATATTGTTGGACTCGTTTAGACTTGCAAAGTACTATTTTGACTATATTGTATCAAAATTTTTAATAAAATTACTATTTTACCCTCTTGGCTCGAGTTTGGCTATTTTGGGTCCATTTTTGAGTTTTGGGTAAAACTATGGTAATATGGGTACCCTTAGATTCATATTCTGACATCGAATTCATATTTTATAGACGTTAATAATTTTGAAGTACTCCAAAGAGGAAAGACAGGCTAAGGTTTGACGATTCGAGACTGTTGCTCGACATTCCAGGTAAGTTACGACTTACTTTAGTTAGACTTTGATTAGCGAAATGTATGTATTGTGTAAAATTGACGGGAGATAGAATGATTAGGTCTTCTGACGTAATGTTTTGGTTGGATATTAGCTAGGTTGGTATGACTTCTGATTTTGTGGCTCGTCGCCATTACGTTATGTACTGAAATATGATGTGTAGTTGTATTCATACTGTGGTGATTCGGGATGGATTTCTATTAGGTTGATTGTTGTTGATGATGGCTTGTTTCCCTATTCTTGTGATTAGACTTGTTACCTAAATTGTTGTGTTGTAATACGTGTTGTACTCAATTCTCTCTTATCGTGATACATATTGTTAACACCTAATTTTCACCTCATAAAACGCATATTTTAATTTTCAAAATTCCCGAGTCAAAGAAAGAGCAAGGATGCTCCTCATAAATTAAAATTTCAAAAATCCTGAGAAAATTGCAAAACATTGACATTTAATTATTATTCTGTAAAAAATTAACAATCCCAAGAAAATTACGAGTTATTTACTTTCACAAATATGATTTGAAGAGAAGATATGTATCCTGCTTCGTTTAACTCGGGAAAGTTGTTAATTAAGACGACGTATGAATTACGGCTCATTTTGACCGCATTTCTCACATTTTTAAATATTCTCCGAAACTATATCAATATTAGGTTTGTTTCGAAGATAATATTTTAAATTTACCAGTTTTAAATTTTAATTAGCCTAAATAACTATTTTATTTAGTTATATGTGTATTTATAATACTGAGTCTTTATTTAATTTAAATTAGGGGAAGGGGGGGGGGGGGGTATTAAAAGAGGGAGTGAAAGTTTCTCCATTCCCTCATTTTCCCACCCCGACCTTTCTTTTCCTTTCTCAGGAGAAAATGGCGATTTCTTTAGGGTTTGCTTAGCAATCAAATTTGCGGCGTTTCATGGCTGTTTTACGCCGAATTTTTGAGGGCTTTTGTCCTCTACCATGTTTCCTTATGATTGGCAGGTTTATTTTCGTATAATTCGTAATTTTTTATCTTAAAATTGACTCGAATTGGGATGTTGTTTGGTTTCTTCAAATCTTTTAGCCATCTTGTGCACCACACACAACAAATGAAGGACCCAGGGATAATTTCCCAGGATTCCGCTCAATTTGAGTACCATGCTTTGGGGATTCTATCTTGTTTTGTATGATTTTGGTACTATTATACCGTTAGGATGAGGTGAATTTGTTTTATTTGTGACAAGGCATACTATCCTAGATTTTTCTGATTTTATTGGAATTTTTTGGGTATAATTAGTTGGATTATTAGTTGTATTGTGGGATTTATCTGAAATTATGATTGAAAATAGTATAAATTGGTACAGTTTTGAAAAAATTCCTTTGTCCTATCCGATTTTGAAATTGTTTGGGATATCTTTGGAATTGGGGGGAAAATCTGTTTGGGAGAACACCTAGAACTTTCTATTTTGGTCTTTAGGGTTCCCACTACTGTCTTATAAATATATAGTGTTCATGACTAAAAAGGGGATCCCATTTTTTCTCCTCTCACGACTAAGTTTGAAATTCTCACTAAGTTTCTACACTAGCTTCACAAATACTACCCCCTAAATACCTATACAAATATAATATAACTTAATATACACTATAATCATCAATATACTACAAGACCATATAAAATACTACTATTTTTTTGAAAAAATATAAGAGTTAAGGGCTATTTAAAGGTGCTTGGTTGTTGGTGTTTGAAGTTTGAAGACTCAATCCCCATTTTGATCTTTTGGTTGCCCTACAAAGAAGTAATACAACATTTTAACATATTTACTCTATTTTTGGCCTATGATATGTATTTAAAGATTGCTTAGATCATGTTATTGCTTTTTGCTTATGAAACTGCTTATTAAGTGTGTTTAAAGTTTGTTAAGATCATGCTATTGCTTTCTTGCTTGTAAAGCTGCTTATCAAATATATGTTTGGAATAATGAGGTTGTTACATGATTCTTAGTATTATAATGTGATATTTGAGGTTTAACATAGGAAATGGAACTGGTTTTGTATTCATAGTTATTGTTCCATTGCATTTCTTGAGATATTGAGGTGTTTTTGAGTCTGTCCAAGGTATTGAGACGTTTATTAGTCCATCATGGTGTTATTTAAGGGATTTGTGTCTTCAAAAAAGAAAAATCTTTTTTTTTCTTCCTAGATGAGAAAGGGGTCTGTTTGGATCTCATGATTACTGTATCATTGAAATTTTGAGGTTTTTGATCTTGTTTTGCTTTTTTAGCTCACTAGTTTGGCTAATAACCTTGACATGCCATTTGTGAGATAGGTGTGTTTGTGTGTGCTTGTTTGACTTGGTTTTATGTCTAAAAGATGAACTTTCAAAATTTGATAGGATCTTTAAAAAATGATTCACTGGTTTTCTGGTCGTATTCCCTCCATTTTGTAACTGTTTGAACTTAAAGATTTGAAGGATGAATAGGTATTACTGTTTTTCTATGTGTTTTGTCTGAATTTGGGCTGATTAGTTTTGAAAACCTGTACTGTTGGTTCCTTTTAGTGTTAAAAGGACTTCTAAGAAAAGTAGTGACGTCTCACACTTCTCCTCATCAAAATTGATTAATTGGAAGACATTTAGATGACTTGAAAAGTTGTTTTGGATCCTCAAATGAACAACTTGCCTAGTGTTTACATGAATGTTTTAAAAAACCTGTACCTTTGATCCCTTGTGTGGTTATGAGGCTGTTTAAAAACTTAGAGATGAAGAACTTGAATGATTTATGGAATTTTTTCTGCCTTGTTTGGATATTGTCTTGTCTTTCTTTGGTCCCGTTAAGTCTCCTTTAAAGGGTTGAGTGGATTCTGGACTTGGTTTGTTAGATTTTGAAACATGTTTGGAATTCTAGAAACTATTAGTGAGATATGTGGTCTTAAAAAATGAGAACCTGAGTGTAAAAGATTGTTTTGGATGTTCTATGTCACATGTTGCTAGTCTTATTGATTTTCTGATAAAACTAAGTGTTATTTTGAACATTGTGTGTGTTGTCAATGCCAATTCTATTAACCTATTTAAAAGAGGTAGAAGTGTAGGGAGGATGGAGGCTTAATTTCCTGTTTTAAAACTAAGTATAAGAGGTCTAAACTAGTTTTTTTTTTAAGACTGATGTGTGACTTGTCTTCCCTTTTACCTATTATTTACCTAGAATATCCTGCAGTCTGTTCTTTCTTATAATTTGTGCTCCTTCAAGTTGTTTCTTGGTCATAGTTTCTTGGAAATTTTGTACATAGTATATCACATAGAAGATAGGCATGGGAGGGTTAAAACTAAGCCTAAAACTGCTTGAAAGGGTTAAATTCAGTATCTGTGTCGTTGTCTTTTTCTTTGCTATTTGCCTGATCAATTCTGTGGCTTATTTGATTATACCCTGTCTTTTCTTATTGTTTGAGTAGTACCATGACTTAATATACCCCTTGGGACCTAGGGTGAGTACCATAAACACTATACCTCCCTAACTGGGTCACATAATTTAGCTTTAAGTGTGCTTTCTTTAAACTCCTTCTGATTAAGACTATAACTGACCTGTACTTGCACCTAGGAATAGTATCATGTTCTTCTTTAGTCTCACTTTGGATTCCCTGAACTGCTAGTACATCTGTTTGCAACTACCTTTTAGTTGTGACTAGTTCTGATTACTATATGTAGCTACTTGATCTCTACTTGTGTCTTTGGCTCATTTTGTGTGATTCTGGGAGTAAAACTGAGTTAGAATATCATTTGAGGACCTTACCAATGTCCCTATAAGACTTTATGTTATTAGAGACACCTTGTGATTTGCAGTTGAACCTTTGCTTGGAAAAATTCTGAATTTGAGCTTGTTTTGATCTTAACTAATGAAACTGGGGAATCTGGAATTACCTGAGCCAGCTGTTTGAATCATTTAGGCATTTAATCATGTGATAGGCTAAAAACTAAACTGAAATTGATTCCTACACTTATGATTGCTCTGTGCTACCTTGTTTTGGTAATCAAAGAAAAAAAAATAAACTTGACACCAGTTTAATCTAGGAATAGCCTAAAAAAATACACTCCTATTTAACTTGATCCTCTCACCCTGCCTTATTTGCTTTGATTTCTTGAAACTGAAAAATAGTTGGTGTTCATACCCTTCCTTTGTTTGTCTCTTTGGCTTGATTGACACTCCCTTACCTCTTTTCTTCTCTATGCTACTGTTTTCCCCCTCTCACTACTTGGACTCTTATCTTGTTCATGAAACTACTGCTTTTTGCATAAATGCCCTCCTCCCTATTAGTTTAGTAATTATGGGCCTGGCCCAGTTATATTGTAATTTAATTTTAGGCCATGTAAATTTAATTTATGTCCTTTGGTCAAGTACTAATGTATTGTATACCCTTTTATTTGTAAACCTCCCTATCCGTTGGTGGGTCCAACGAGGCCCACCGACTCATTTAGATCGAGTCAACCTTAACCATGGATAAGCATATGCATTGGAGCATAACTCGGAGCGGATTAAGTCAATCGTGTTATTTTATTTCTCTGTTGGGCTTGGTAGGCTCAACTACCTACTTTACATTGTCTATTTGTTATTGTATGCTTATTAGAACCCTTTAATAATTGTCACAAATTTAGAGTTGCTAAAAATCATTTCCAAGTAACAAAACTGGTTTTTATAATAATTGGCGTGTAAAAGTGATTCTTGAAACAGAAACGTCCTTGTGGGCAAAAATGAACATTTTCTCAAACTTGAAAATATAATTTTTTGGACAAAAAGGACTTGGCAATTTATGGACATTGAGACAAATTGGGACTGTACCTATGGACAATTTGGACAAATGGACTCAAAATGACCTTGGACTAATAGTAGACTAAAAAATATATAATATAAAAAATATGATTAATATACGGACTATAATAGAATGTCTAAAACTATTTTCTATACTTTAAAAAATATTTTTTTTCAAAACTATTTTTGGGTGGACTTACGTAGAGTCCTTCTTAGGTTAAGAACCTTCAGGTATTAGCTTAAGTGTTCTAGTCCGACACCCAAACGTTCAATTTTGGGCAAAATTTTACCACTTTCGTTTCTTGAAATGTGACGTATTTTCTATGAATGACTAAACTCTTTTGTTGTGGAAATATAAGCTAAAATAATTTTTCTCACTATAAAGCAATTCATATCTACAAAGGCATACCATTAGAACCCAAAGGTCAACCGTATTTTATAGATCTTTAATACCGGGGTGCCTAACACCTTCCCCGAGGGATTACTAGAACCCTTACCCATACATTGGTCAGATTAGGTTTCTTTAAAATTTAGCTATTTTAAATGAACCCTTTTCGAATTGGTTTTTCCTAATTTCCAAAAAATTAGGTGGCGACTCTAAAAAATAAAGTCCATTTAGAGCACCATCACTTAGAGGTATATTTTTTCTTTTTTCCGGTACAATTGACAATCGTACTTTCCCGGGACACTTTCCTTTTAAATGAGGCAAGTGCAAATACGGATCGGAAAAAATATCGAACCGCTACACATATCATCGGAGAAAGGAAGGATAATGAGTTTAGACTTGAATTGTGATATAAACTTATGATAGCACATAGATGAAAACTTGATGTATGATTTTACTGTTGATGATGATATATAATGAAATGGAGCCCCTTGGTTATACAAGACTTCGTTGTGAGGCGTACTTGTTATGTTGGGATGGAAAGAGGGACATAGCCTCTAATGTTGGCTGAGATGGTTTGCATGATTCATTTCATGGTTGAGCTGATTTATCTAAGTCTTGATATGACTTGTGGCTTGTGACTTGTACCTTCATTTTTAGTTTATTTGTATTTTTTACCATGTTTGCACTCATTTATGCATTCGTACATTCATACATGATGGAAAGTGATGTGGAATTAGTGAAGAAGTTAATATAATCTTCTTGTTGAACTTGTGATATTATTTGATACATGGTACTTGATAACCGATCATTGAAACTGATGTGACAATATGTGTGTGTGTGTGTGTGTGTGTGTGTGTGTATATATATATATATATGAAAAGGCTCATTTGACCGAGGGTGAGGATGTGATCTAGTTGTAAGCTCGGGTCCGAGGAGTGAGTCCGGAACGAGTGGTACATGGACACCATGGATCCCCTACATGTCGTGACTACTCGGCAATGACACCAGTTAGCATGTATGTACAATGTGTGGTTGATCATTGCACCGCATTTCATTGTATTGCACATCATTATATTTTATTCTACATTATTATATGCTCGTTTGGTTCTGATTTTGATATGGATATTGAATGTCTATTGTGATATAAATATGATCATTGACTGAGTTAAATTGTGGATTAGTGACTCTACCTAGGGTCGGAACTTGGACTTGTGATTATCAGGTGAGATTATTGAGACTTGATAGACTTGTGGTTTAGAAGCTTCATCTTATGTTGTGACTCAGTTATGGGATATTCTATGACTTGGATTTGAGTATTAAGTGCCTATCTGTTTATCTTATTGATTTTATGCTTATATACGTGAACGAATCTTAGTCGGCCTATGATGCTTACCGGTACATAGTGTTTGTATTGATACTACTTTGTTGCACCCTTTTTTAGTGCAGATTGTGTTCCAGAGATTTCATCCAGACTACATCTCTAGCTTGAAGCTAGGTAGCTTGATCGTATCCGAGGGTAAGCTTCTATCCATGCCATGCCACCTGAAGATCTCTCTTCCCAGATGTCTACTTTCATTCCAGACATTATTTGTTATTATATTTGAGATATACTTTATTCCTTAGACATTGTTGGTTAAAGTCCTTGTACGATGAATTTCAGATTTTGGGAGAGTGTAATAGTTAAGACTTCCGCATTTATATTAATTATTATTTATGACTTGGTCAGACTATTTATTCATTTACTTGTTCATTGATTGTTTAAGTATAAATGATTAAAGAAGTTAAAATTGGCTAGTGATTAATGAGTTAACCAGTAAGGGTTCGCCTACTAGTGATAATAAGGTAGGTGCCCGCACGAACAGTAATTTGGGTCGTGACAGGTTTGATTGAATTGATAGTGCAATTAACCAACTTGATTATATTAATTATTCATCGTATTTAAGAAAATAAACGGGCCGGAAAATGATAAACCTGCAACAACTGAGAAGAGACCACCGAATTCGAATTGATATTTGATACCACTATGGATTTAATAATTGCAATTTTTAACCTTCGAGCTAGCTCAATAGGGACTAATAAGATTCTTGTTCAAAACAAATTTTTTTTGTAATTGCACTAATTTATACTTAAACTAGTAATTTAAAGCAGAGGTTAAGCCTTTTTCTCTTTTCCATTTCTTAAATCTTTTCGGTTAGTTTCGGAAGTGATACTTATCGTTAAAATTGAAATAATCAGATGTCACACAAAAACTAATAAAATAAATATTGGACGACGATAAATAAGACAACAAAGAGAAATAAATCAAATGAGAATAATTAAATATAATTTAATCTATTGACTTACATATGAAGAATTCACTAATATAAAACAGAACAAACAACATATCGAGGGAATAGTTCTCCCTCTAAGCAATAGATTTGTAAAGTAAGAATGAAAGAATTTTATAATTTGAACCCAAATTTTTTTTCTTCAAGAAAAGAATTAGTCAAATTAATATGAAAGATTTATAATTTTCTAATAGAAAAAAAAACAAATATAGTAAACGTTTTATCTTTCCTTCAAACAAAATTAATTCAAATATAATAAGAAAATGAGGACAAAAACACCTAACAATTATAATCCTATGAAAGGGGGGGCTCTAAGATAAGACGGGCATTTCGCATGAAAGCCCCTATCTTGGGGTGGTCTTTAATTTTTGCCCCACAATCGCTAGTCTTTAATTTTTGCTCTTCGGCACTTTAAGTAACGAAAAAATGGTAAAAATACCCCTGACATGGAAAAAACAAAAAAAGAATTCGGCCTACCCTTGTCTATGACCTAAATACGCAAGGCAATGTTTTAAGCATAACTTCATTTCTACGCAACTTTTGCCAGACAAGGCAAAGTTTCTATAAACTTATGCCGAACAAATTAGTTACTACACAACTTATGCCAGATAACCTCATTTGTACGAAACTTATCCTCGCGAAATTCTTTTTTTTTTCCGACTCTGCTGGGGATTGAATCCAGAATCTCCGGTTTCGTAGACCAGCGAATAAGGGTACTTTGGCCCACAAATTTTCATTAAGACACAGGGACAAAAATAAAAGACCGGTTATTTGAGGGGCAAAAATTAAAGACCAATCTGTATGAAAGGTAATCCGCGCAAAAAAATCAGGTAAGACAAGTGAAGTCTATGCCTTGGGCCCTAAATATTAAAGGCCCAAAAAATGTGATGTACTATATATAGTATAATATAAACATTATTTATTTAATTATTAATCAAAAATTCAAATTTTAATATTTCTAACATTTTGGTAAAAACTGTATTATTGAGTGAGTAAATAACTATAAATCTTCTCTGATTTAATTAACTAATATATTTACCTTCTAATCCATTCTAATTTTTCTTCCTCTATGCATAATTTTTTTTTTCTATTTTATGTTTATGACGATTATTTTCTAATTCAACTCAGATTCTCTGAATTAGCTATTTCATTTTGTCATATTTAATTGATTCATACATTAGAAAATACGTTTTTTTGTGTCTGAACTTTTCAATTAAGAAATCTCTAAGGTCGCAAGGGTCGAAACTCAGATGATAATAAGCTCACTCATTTTAACTTTTAAAAATTTAAATACCATATTTTTGTATATGAGAGAGTTTCATAACGTGGCGTGAGCGCACTCACACATCACGCGTTGGGCTCTCAGAACTAAATCAAAACCATGTAATTTATTTGTGTCTCACTTTAAGAATAGTTTAGGTCTAGGCCACCAAATCTCTTGAGCCATCCTTGCCCAATGACAGTTCTGGTGAGTCACTCTAGCATAAAATTAATACCGTTTTTTCTTTTTAGAGTACATATTGTTCCTTCGCACTACTAGAAAAACTCGAATTACATGGGAATTTTACCTGGGATTTTTTCCGCATGTAATTCCTGCGGATTTTCATGCGAGAATCTAAAAAATCCTAATTTCTAGAATATTTACATTCGGATACGATTTCCCCAGGTAAATCTGCTAGTAAATTTAGTGCCAAATTATTGCCTGGGGATTTATGTGGAAAAATAAGCCTCAAGTATCATTTTCGTAGGTAATTCCACAGGTAAACAACCAAAAATCTAAAAAAAAAAAAAAACTTTGTGAACTCGTAGGAAAATCCCTAGGTATTGGTACTTGTAGATTTACCTAGGAATTATATGTTGGGAATTTACCTGGGGACTTTATCATCTAGGAAATTGTGTTCCTGCTAATTTAGCTAGGGATTGTTTCTTGGGGATTTACCAAGGAATTTTATTACCTAGGGAGTTACTTAGGAATTTTATTGCTGTGAATTTAGATAAGGATTATAACTTGGGGATGTACCTGGAGATTTTATTACCTAAGAAATTATTTGGCAGGTTCGTTACTGTGAATTACTGGGATTATTTCTTGGAGATTTACCTAGGAGTTTTATTACCATAGAAATTACTTGGGGATTTTATTGTTGTGAATTTAGTTGGAAATTATTCATTAGAGATATAAGAAATTATATCTTTTAAATAATTAGTGATTGTATAAAAATTAAATAATTTACCTAGTGATACGATTTTGGATTTTCAAGTGGTCCTTTTGTTTGGATTTTCAAGTGGTCCTTTTGTTTGAAGATATCATTTGCTCAAATAGAACATTAAAGCGTAGATCAAGGATTACCAATTCAAAATTACATAAGCTTATCCACTTTTATGTTAGAATGAGCAAAATAGTAATTAAAGGGGGGAGGCTACGCATGCCCCCTTTTGAAAACCTTTTCAGCCATTCCGTGTTACATCTTCCATTAAGAGATCATAATTTATGACTTTCCTTATGCTTCCTGCAAATCCAGTCATCTTTTATTAATCAACCATAAGGCACTGAAGTTTTATTACCATAGAAATTACTTGGGGATTTTATTGCTGTGAATAAATTTTTTGGGGATTTTATTGCTATGAATAAACTCCCAGTTAAATTTCTTGGGAGTTTAAGTGGATTTTCAAGTGGTCCTTTTGTTTGAAGTGAATTTTCAAGTGGATTTTCAAGTGGTCCTTTTGTTTATATTTTAAAGTGGTCCTTTTGTTTGAAGATAACATTTGCTCAAATAGAATATTAAAGTATATATCAAGGATTACTAATTCAAAAAGTACCTAAGCTTATCCACTTTTATGTTAGAATGAACAAAATAGTAATTAAAGGGGGCGCCCCTTTAGAGATTTAAGAAATTATATATTTTTAGAAGTTACAAAAATTAGTGATTGTATACAAATTAAATAATTTATCTTCAAATATGATTTTGGATTTTCAAGTGGTCCTTTTGTTTGGATTTTCAAGTGTTCCTTTTGGATTTTCAAGTGGCCCTTTAGTTTGGATTTTAAAGTAGTCCTTTTGTTTGAAGATATCATTTGCTCAAATAGAACATTAAAGTATATATCAAGGATTACAATTCAAAAAATACATAAGCTTATCTACTTTTATGTTAGAATGAACAAAATAGTAATTAAAGGGGGCGGCTACGCATGCCCTCTTTTGAAAACCATTTCAGCCATTTCTTGTTACATCTTCCATTAAGAGATCAGAATTTATGACTTTCCTTATGCTTCCTGCAGATCTCGTCATCTTCTATTGATCAACCATAAGGCTCGAAGTTTTATTACCATAGAAATTACTTGAGGATTTTATTGTTGTTAATGAACTCCCAGGTAAATTTCTTGGAGATTTACCTGGGAGCAGTATTTTAAAAGGCAGTCCTGGGACTCGTTCAGGGGGCGGGGCACTGGCAAAACGCCTCGGGGCTTACGTGTGGGGATTAGTTGTGTGAGGCTTATGCTCTAAATGCCCGATTGTAAGCCCTAAACACGCCTAACGCCCAATGCTTGGGGCTCGCCTAAGAGTTCTTACACAAATTATGTGTCAAATTCTTCAATTAACATTATTGACCCTTATAATTCATTATTAAATGAATGATGCTTAATAGTTTTCTTCATTTATAGAAATAAGACAATTGAAAGTAACTCAAATAACAAACAGTAGTTCTGCATATTTACTATTTGAGAACACTGTGAGGGTGAATATCACTTAACATATTTTTTCAAATATACATAGCCGAATTTTACATCTTTACTTGACATTGGTCTTCACGTTTTTGTCCTGTGTCTGAAAATTACCATAATTTATTATTTTGCTAATTGAAAGTAATTTTATTTATATTCATGAAGGAGTGATGTTTTAATTATAATATGATATAGCTTATTGATTATTTTCTTTTAGGGAAGTAAACTGCATAGTATGATAGTATTGTCATTCTTTTACTGTTTGAAAATTAAGATGTTAGAGTTGGTTTGCATCTCATAATAAGTTTCAAATCATTGCATTAATTATAGTTGTAAAATCATGTTAGAAGTTTTATTTTCTATGAGTTTCTTTAATCATTTTTTAAATTTTATAAAACTATTAATATATCTTTTATAATTTGTGTGTTGTTATACTATTTTATTACATTATAAATTAAAAATTTAAAGGTCCATGTGGCTTACGCCTCGCACCGTACTAAGTAAAATGCCCTGCCTCACGCCCCCGCCTTTTACAAAACTGCCTGGGAGTTTTATTACCATAGAAATTACTTGGGGATTTTATGTAACGACCCGTTTAGTCATTACAGTGTTTTGACCCACTTAACCTTGTTGACCCTTTCCTCGAGTTCCGTTAGTATGACTTACGACTTAGTGAAGCCATTGGTTTGGGTGCCAAGGCGTTCGGGGATGTTTTGAGTCTCGAGTAAAGGCTTAGTTTCATAGTGTTGGGGTTAACTTAGTCAACACCGGGTTTAAATGATCTCTTTTGGGAATTCCTAGGTCACGGTTGAGTCCGTAACGTGGTTTACAATCAAAATGCATGTATGATTTGTGTTCGGGAGGTTCCGGATGAGTTTCGGGGGCTAAAACGAAGTTTTGAACATTTTAGAATTTTGGGCACCCGCTGTAGCGAAATGTGCACCCGCTGTAGCGAAGGGTAAATCCGATGCAGCGAAAATCTGGGGCAGAAAAGTCATTTTTAAGTGTTATTTTCAAGTCTTTCCCCTCATAAACCCAAAACACTTCTCTAGAAAGTGAGAGGCTATTTTCCTAGGTTAGGGTGGGGTTCCTCCTTAAAGGTAAGTGCAAATCCTTACGTGATTCATTATCTTCCCTTCTTCAAATCCCATGACAAGTTTAAGCTCCATTAATGGTGGGTGCAAGATTAGAACCCAAGAATTGATGAAACCTTCAATAGTTAAAGGGTTGGGGCAATAGCAATGGAAAATCATTCACAAGCACTTTGGGGGTAAGATTCTAACCTAGTATTCATTATTTATTGTCGATTATCGTCATCTAATAGTTATCATATACACTAATTGTGAAGAAGTAATGGGTTAAGAACCCTAGGGCTAAAAATAAAAAAGATTAATTGGGATATCTTATGATGAATAGAATTCCATGAAATTAAGATTGAAGGTTAACTAGATGATGGGTAACATAATTATACACTAAGTTTTCCGTTTTATCCTCATGAACACGAATTCACATTATAGGGGTATTTTGGGTATTTTTCTAAAATTATAGCAATATGGATATTGTTGGACTCGTTTAGACTCGTAGAGTATTATTTTGACTATAGTGTATCAAAATATTCAATAAAATTACAGTTTTACCCTCGTGGCTCGGGTTTGGCTATTTTGGGTCCATTTTTGAGTTTTGGGTAAAACTATGGCAATATGGGTATCCTTAGATTCGTATTCTGACATAGAATTCATATTTGATAGACGTTAATCATTTTGAGGTTCTCCAAAGAGGAAGGCAAGGCTACGGTTTGACGATTCGAGACTGTTGCTCGGCATTCCAGGTAGGTTATGGCTTACTTTAGTTAGACTTTGATTAGCGAAACGTATGTATTGTGTAGAATTGACGGGAGAAAGAATGATTAGGTCTTCAGACATGGTGTTTTGGTTAGCTATTAGCTAGGTTGGTATGACTTCTGATTATATGACTGGTCGCCATTATGTTATATACTGAAATATGAGGTGTAGTTGTATTCATACTGTGGTGATTCGGGATGAATTTATATTAGGCTGATTGTTGTTGATGGTGGCTTCTTTCCCTGTTATTGTGATTAGACTTGTTACCTGAATTGTTGTGTTGTAATACCTGTTGTACACAATTCTCTCTTATCGTGACACATATCATCGGAGAAAGGAAGGATAATAAGTTTAGACTTGAATTGTGATATAAACTTATGATAGTACATAGATGAAAACTTGATGTATGATTTTACTGTTGATGATGATATATAATGAAATGGAGCACCTTGGTGATACAAGACTTCGTTGTGAGGTGTACTTGTTATGTTGGGAAGTAAAGAGGGACATAGCCTCTAATGTTGGCTGAGATGGTTTGCATGATTCATTTCATGGTTGAGCTGATTTATCTAAGTCTTGATATGACTTGTGTCTTGTGCCTTGTACCCTCATTTTTAATTTGTTTGTATTGTTTTACCATGTTTGCACTCATTTATGCATTCATACATTCATACATGATGGAAAGTGATGTGGAATTAGTGAAGAAGTTAATATAATCTTCTTGTTGAACTTGTGATACTATTTGATACATGGTACTTGATAACCGATCATTGAAAGTGATGTGACAATATGTGTGTGTGTGTGTGTGTGTGTGTGTATGAAAAGGCTCATTTGACCGGGGGTGAGGATGAAACCTAGACATGAACAGGGACATTTGACTGGGGGTGAGGATGTGGTCTAGTTGTAAGATCGGGTCCGAGGAGTGAGTCCGGAACGAGTGGTACATGGACACCATGGGTCCCCTGCATATCATGACTACTGGGCAATGACACCATTTAACATGTATGTATAGTGTGTGGTTGATCATTGCACCGCATTGCATTGTATTGCATATCATTATAATTTATTCTGCATTATTATATGCTTGTTTGGTTCTGATTTTGATATGGATGTTGAATGTCTATTGTGATATAAATATGATCATTGACTGAGTTAAATTGTGGATTAGTGACTCTATCTAGGGTTGGAACTTGGACTTGTGATTATTAGGTAAGATTATTGAGACTTGATAGACTTGTGGTTTAGAAGCCTCATCTTAGGTTGTGACTCAGTTATGGGATATTCTGTGACTTGAATTTGAGTATTAAGTACCTATCTATTTATCTTGTTGATTTTATGCTTATATACGTGAACTAATCTTAGTAGGCCTATGATGCTTACCGGTACATAGTGTTTATACTGATACTATCGTACTGCACCCTTATTTATTGCAGATTGTGTTCCAGAGATTTCATCCAGACGACATCTCTAGCTTGAAGCTAGTTAGCTTGATCGGATCCGAGGGTGAGCTTCTATCCATGCCATGCCACCTGAAGATCTCTCTTTCCAGATGTCTACTTTCATTCCAGACTTTATTTGTTATTATATTTGAGATATACTTTATTCCTTAGAAATTGTTGGTTAGAGTCCTTGTACGATGACTTTCAGATTTTGGGAGAGTGTAATAGTTAAGACTTCCGCATTTATATTAATTATTATTTATGACTTGGTCAGACTATTTATTCATTTACTTGTTCATTGATTGTTTAAGTATAAATGATTAAAGAAGTTAAAATTGGCTAGTGATTAATGGGTTAATGAGTTAGGGTTTGTCTACTAGTGATAATAAGGTAGGTGCCCGCACGAACGGTAATTTGGGTCGTGACATTTTATTGCTGTAAATTTAGTTGGAAATTATTCATTAGCGATTTAAGAAATTATATATTTTTAGAAGTTAGAAAAATTAGTGATTTTATACAAATTAAATAATTTACCTTGCGGATACGATTTTGGACTTTCAAGTGGTCCTTTTGTTTGGATTTTCTTACTTCTGTGTGTTTCTATATCATTATCGTCAGACTTACGTATTTTTATCCCTTCCGCTTATTTATTTATTTATTTATTCATGATTTTAAGATTGTCGGGATAAGGGTTCGCTTGCTGAGGTGTAAAAGGTAAGTGCCCGCGCGACTTAGGGAACTAGGTCTTGACAGAAAACCATTTCAGCCATCCCGTGTTACATCTTCCATTAAGAGATCAGAATTTATGACTTTCCTTATGCTTCCTGTAGATCCCGTTATCTTCTATTGATCAACCATAAGGCAAAGAAAGTTTCCTTTATGGATATCATCATTCTCTTAGTCAAAGTTAAGCACTTCCCTTCAACCTATAACATGCAATTTCGGAAACGTCAAATTTCAAAACTCACTATAGTGCCATTAGCCTGAAGCATGGAATTTATAAACCAGAATCTTTCTAGAGAAAATGCAAAAATATCTAAAGAATAAAACCAATAGCTTATTACATTTTTCTACATATACATGAATATTGTTGGCACATGCTCCATCCCCTGAATATATCTTTCCTTCCTTGGCAATCTGCATGTAGGAAGGAACATGATAACCTTTGCTAACTGGGAAAATACAACATTCGTCCAAAATATTATCAATATAAGGAAATAATAAGGCATAATTGGAATAAGTCTATATCAACTTATGTATGTCAGGCAAATCTTATGATTCTGAACCATCAATTCAAGCAAATTGAAGTATAGTTACTTTATCCTACAAAGCAGACACCCATATATCTTCATGCAAGCAGTAAAGAGGTATCAACTCACAGTTTTTTTTTTTTTTTTTTTTTTTTTTTTTTTTTTTTTTTTTGTAGTGCTATGTCAGAGGCGAAAAACAATTTCCTGTCCCCCTTGCCGTCGTCATTCTTCCCAGAAGAACGTCAAGGAAACCCCAAAACAGGATTCCTTAACATAAAGCATTTGAATGATTGATAACACCGAAATAGAGATTTACAAATTCTAGAAAAATAATTCCAATGTCCATACCACTGTAAAATTTGTAAGATCCTACATTGAGACCAGAGCTGAAAATTTAGTATCAGTTAATTTATTTAAGAACCTTCACTCACACACAAAGTAAAAAAAAGATTCTTCTTGATTCAGCATATAAGTCAGAGAGTCTAAAAATACCCTTAACAGAGCACAACTGTTTGTTGTCCTTGTTGCACAGAAGCACTCCAGGTAGGACTGAGAACAAATTGATAAATAGTGTAAATATGTAATAAAAGAATATTTTGTAAATCTTCTATTTTAGGTTAGTATAGTTTGTATCCTAATAGGACATTGTAACTATGGTATATTTATCAACTCAATCAATGAGAATAATCACGGAATTAATCTTTTTCATGGTATCAGATACTAGGGTTTCTTTTCCTTCTCTTCCGCTGCCCTAATTCTCCGACATCCTCTACCCACTTTTCCGATGTCTTCTTCTTTTTCTTCTTCGATTTCCGTCCATTTTTCTTGCCTTCCATCAATGGCAGACACCAAGTTCCATCCTGCTTTGGCTGTCTCCAACATCAAGAATCACATCCCAATCATTCTTGAGATGGAAACGGATCATTATTCGGCTTGGGCCGAATTATTCAAACTTCATGCCCGGTCTCACCGTGTCCTTTCCCACATTCTGCCAACCGGAAAGGAGAAGGCTCCTACCACCGACGACGAAAAGGATTTGTGGTCTACTTTGGATGTCACAGTACTTCAATGGGTATATGCAACCATCTCCACGGACTTATTGCATACAATCATCGAAGAAGGCCTATCGGCAAAGGAGGCCTGGGATCGCCTCCGTAATCTTTTTCAAGACAACAAAAACTCCCATGCCGTTGCTTTGGAACATGATTTCTCTCATGTCAAGATGCGGGATTTTCCAAACGTTTCGGCGTATTGCCAACGTCTCAAGACCTTGGCCGATCAACTTAAGAGTGTGGGGGCTCCGGTGACCGACAACCGTCTCGTTCTCCAACTGGTGGCTGGACTCCCAGAGGCATACAAGAATTTGGGTACCTACATCCGCCAAAGTAAGCCTCTTCCACCATTCTCCGAAGCTCGGTCAAGTTTGTGCCTTGAGGAAAAGGCGTTGGCTGAAATGCACGATGACTCGCCCGCGGCTATGGTGGCTAATTCCAAACGTGATTTTGATGACTCTTCTCATCTGGAAAATTCTGGTCGTTCTCACCATCATCGGGGCAACAAAAACCGCGGCTCTAGCGGCGGGAATAATAATGGCGGTGGCCGTGGTTCGAGCGGCGGCAGTGGCAGCCGACGCCGTGGAGGACGCCCCTCAGGTGACCAGCAGCAGTGGCAACAACCCTCCTCACCGTGGCAACAGCCCTCCTCACCGTGGCAGTGAGGTTGGATGCCTCAGTGGGCTCCCCCTTGCCCGTATCCTACCACGCAGTGGGCTCGGCCACAGCAGCAGTGGCAGCCGCGGCAGTCGCCATCTTCTTCGTCTGGCCCTAGGTCGCTGGCCCAGCCTGGCATATTGGGCTCGCGACCACAACAGCAGGCATATGCATCCGCGGGCCCCCCGACGCAATGGACTCCGACGGATATTGAATCAGCCATGCACACGATGACGTTGAACCAACCCGATTCGAATTGGTATATGGATACCGGCGCCACGTCCCATATGACATCCACAAAAAGTACTCTCTCGTCTTATTTTAATTTGAGCAATCGTAATACTGGCATTGTTGTTGGTAATGGTAATTCAATTCCAATTCGAGGTTGTGGTCATGCTAAATTGCCTCCCCCGAACCCTCCTTTATTGTTAAACAATGTCCTTCATGCTGTCCTTCATGCGCCAAAACTCATAAAGAATTTGATATCAGTTCGTAAATTTACTACTGATAACTATGTGAGTGTTGAATTTGATCCTTATGGGTTTTCTGTGAAGGATTTCCGGACAGGGATGACTCTCATGATCGTTTGGGCCACCCGGGAGCTTCTATTTTGGATTTTCTTAGGCGTAATAAAAGCATTGAATGTAATAGTTCTAGTTCATCTAGTATTTGTCATTCTTGCGTTCCTGGTAAACATGTTACGTTGTCATTTGCTAGTTCTATTTCCGAAACTTTGTTTCCATTTGACATTATTCATAGTGATTTGTGGACTTCTCCAATTTTGAGTTCTATGGGCCATCGTTATTATGTTCTGTTTTTGGATGATTTTACCAACTATTTGTGGACTTTCCCTTTGGCTAGAAAATCTGATGTTTACTCAAAATTCATGGATTTTAAGACCCATATTCTTACTCAATTTGAACGTCCTATCAAGAATGTCCAATGTGATAATGGGAGGAAATATACTAATACTCAATTCGGAAAATTTTGTGCATCCAATGGGATGTCTTTCCGTCTTTCGTGTCCTCATACATCCTCTCAAAATGGGAAAGCAGAAAAAAAAAATTCGTTCACTAAATAATGTCATCCGGGCTCTTCTTGCTCATGCCTCCATACCTCCGTCTTTTTGGCATCATGCATTGCAAATGGCGACGTATCTCATTAATATTTTACCAAGTAAGCTATTGGGTCACAAATCACCTTTAGAGGTCCTTTACCAACGGAAACCATCTTATTCTCATCTCCGAGTCTTTGGGTGTTTATGTTATCCCCTTTTTCCGTCTACTACTATTCACAAGTTGCACCCTCGGTCAACTCCATGTGTCTTTTTGGGATATCCACCAAACCATCGTGGCTACAAATGTTTTGATTTATCCTCAAATAAAATCATTATTTGTCGTCACGTTTTATTTGATGAGACTCAATTTCCGTTTTCCAAAATCCATACTCCGGCTCCCACCTCTTATGACTTCGTTGATGATGGCCTCTCTCCTTACTTGATCCATCATATAGCCGCCAGCCCTCCACCACTGCCCTGTCCCCCTCCATCGCTGCCCGTGTCTCAGGACCACGCCGACCTCTCCCCACCTGGGCAGCAGCCTCCATCATCCTCTACGCAGGACCAGTCCGCCCCTCTCCCCCACCAGCTTCCCACCACCCCGCAAAACTTGACCATTTCTCCACCTGTCCAGCCCAATACCCACACACGCATGGTCACTCGTAGTCAGCGCGGGATTTTCAAACCCAAGCACCCATTTAATCTACATGCGGCAGTTACCAAGTCCCCCATACCTCGTAAACCGTTGGATGCGCTACGTGACCCGAATTGAAAATTGGCCATGGATGATTAATATGGTGCTCTTATTAAAAATAAGACGTGGGATTTGGTACCCCGTCCACCTAATGTGAATGTTATTCGGTCTATGTGGATTTTTACTCATAAAGAAAAGTCTAATGGTGATTTTGAGAGGCATAAAGCCCGTCTTGTAGGTGATGGCAAAACACAACAGGTTGGCATTGATTGTGGTGAGACTTTCAGTCCAGTCGTGAAGCCATCAACGATCCGCACTGTCTTAAGTGTAGCTCTATCTAAACATTGGCCCATTCATCAGTTGGATGTCAAAAATGCATTTCTTCATGGCGAGCTCAAGGAGACGGTTTATATGCATCAGCCTATGGGTTTTAGAGACCCATCTCGTCCCGATTATGTGTGTTTGTTGCGAAAGTCCTTATATGGGCTTAAACAGGCACCGAGAGCTTGGTATAAAAGATTTGCTGACTTTGTTTCTTCCATTGGTTTTGCTAATAGCAGGTCTGACCACTCTTTATTCATCTATCGCAAAGGGCACCACTTGGCTTACATTTTACTATATGTGGATGATATTATTCTTACTGCTTCTTCAGATGCTCTCCGCTGTTCTATTATGGGCCTTCTTGGCTCAGAATTTGCTATGAAGGACTTAGGTCCTTTGAACTATTTTCTTGGCATTGCGGTGACTCGTCACAAGGGTGGTATGTTTCTATCACAACGAAGTTATGCTACGGACATTATTGAACGTGCAGGAATGTCCTCGTGTAAGCCTTCTTCCACTCCGGTTGACACTAAACCGAAGGTCAGTGCCTCTTTTGGCGATCTGTATGACGATCCCACTCATTTCCAGAGCCTTGCAGGTGCTCTTCTGTATCTTACCTTCACCAGACCGGATATTTCTTATGCCGTACAGCAGATTTGTCTTCATATGCATGCTCCACGAGATACGCATATGCTTGCTCTTAAGCGGATTATTCGGTATATTCAGGGTACTCTTGATCATGGTTTGCATCTCTACTCATCTTCAGTTACTGATTTGGTTTCATACACTGATGCTGATTGGGGGGGGGGGGGGGGGGGGATGGGGATGTCCAGACACCAGACGCTCGACGTCGGGTTATTGCGTGTTTTTGGGAGATAATTTGATATCATGGTCATCTAAGCGCCAACCTACTCTTTCCCGCTCTAGTGCGGAAGCAGAATATAGGGGGGTTGCTAATGTTGTCTCTGAATCATGCTGGATACGTAACCTCCTCTTGGAACTACATTGTCTGATCCCTAAGGCTACTTTAGTTTATTGTGATAATGTCAGTGTCATTTACCTGTCAGGAAATCCAGTTCAACATCAGCGCACCAAGCACATTGAGATGGATATACATTTTGTTCGTGAAAAGGTGGCGCGCGGCCACGTCCGTGTCCTTCATGTTCCGTCCCGATATCAGCTCGCCGATATTTTCACTAAAGGACTGCCACAGGTCTTATTTGAAGATTTTCGGGACAGTCTCAGCGTTCGTAAACCTCCCGTTTCGACTGCGGGGGTGTGATAAATAGTGTAAATATGTAGTAAAAGAATATTTTGTAAATCTTCTATTTTAGGTTAGTATAGTTTGTATCCTAATAGGACATTGTAACTATGGTATATTTACCAACTCAATCAATGAGAATAATCACGGAATTAATCTCTTTCACAAATGAATGACGAGCACAAATAATGAGGAGAAGGGGAAGCATACTGAAAGACGACACATTTAAGACTCTGTATTGCAACAATTTTCCTATTATAATCTAGGGGTGTCCAAACAATAGAATTAGCTTCAGATCACAAAGGACAACCAACAGATCACATGCTATATGCCATAAACTTTGAATGCTCCAAAACCACAAAAAGAGAACCATCAGATTGTAAAAAAGGTAAAGAACTCAAGAAATATCAAATAGTGCAAGGCTTTTAATAATTGTATGATTCACGATATTATGCTAATCATAATATTATTGGATCTAATCAGCTATTAAGAAAAGTAATTAGGTAGGCTTAAACAATTTCATATAAAATGGTCCATAGCATTCTAATGAGAGCACAATTTATAGCACATTGTTGGCTACATGGTTTGGGAATATCTTAGGAATTATAAGCAGCTTCGCCTCCGCAAGGAGAAAACCACGGGACTTCACCATATGGAATCATAAGTAGAAAAAATACCAAGACTAACTGAATGGAAGCATCTAACTGTAAAAAGTAGAATATTTCAATATCTTTGAAGTAGAAAAATTAAAGAGTCATTCATATCTTCGACATGAATAATAATCAGGCTTTGTGGAGTTAAATTCACTAACATCTCTCAGTCTAACATGAACTACATTTTTCTCCAACTATTCAACTGTACAGACTGTGATCCTATAAAATTGTAAAAGCAAGTTCCCGTCTCAGTTCCTCACATGACATTATCTTAAAAGGAAAAGACAGAGCACTATAGGCTCTTATTCTACCTTTCATTTCATTTGAGGAAGTTCATAAGCAAGCAAATCAATAAAGCCAAATTGCAATCACCGAATAGTAATCATCTGCCAAAGTTTTAAGCATAGCCAAATTGCAATCACCAAATTGATTAACAGGAGAAGTCACCTATCCAAAAATAAATTAAACAATTACTCTGCAAGGCCTCCAAACAGTTTGTGTTCCTACATCCATTAGAGCAATTCCCTTTGCCAGTAAATCGCCTCTAACCTGATCATTTCTCTCAAGTTCATTAGTTTTTCTTGTGGGTGATCTTTTCTGTATTGAGCACCATATCTTCCTCTGTCAACTCAGATCTTCTTAATACTCGCTCTTTAAACTGCTATAACACCATAGAGGTTGAATCAACAGCGAACAATCCCAGGACACTCAAAACGGTCATTACTTCCTTGAATTCCTAAGACCCCTTGAACCCCAAGTTAAAATTGCAAATATGTGATCTTGGATAACATTGAAGAGAGCACAGGAAAAGAAACATTTGTAGTAGATTACATCCCTAAACACTAAACTCTTACTTTATCTCACCATTTGGCATAGCAAATGAAACCACGTACATGCAAACAAACCAACTAACAAAAGCAGGGGAAGGAAGTAAAGAAAAAAGAACTCACCAAGTCTCACGACAAAAGTTAGACAGCAGTAGAAATCACTCAGAGATTAAGCCCAAAAAAAAAAAAAAAGCATAGAAGGCGGAGCATATAGAATATAGAACCAACCATGAAAAATGCAGAACATACATCCATAACGTAATCATAAGCATAGGTAGGTCATTAGAGCCGCCATGAGATAGCATGCTGTCTCACAGAAGTAATAGACTGAAATATGACAAATCTGAAAGGACATAACTGCGTAAATAAGCTGGACATACGGTATGGGCCAACAAGGCCGTACAACATCTGACTGTACATAACTGTCTACAAGCCTCTACTGGAGTACAAGACAATATGTGGTCGGGACAAGGCCCCGCCATACACATGCATAGGCATATGTAAACATGCTGACTCACAAGGCAACTCCGGAACTAGTGGAGTGCAACAAAGCATACATGAGAGCCCAATGAAACATTACTACTCTATAAAGCATGTATGAGAGCCCAATGAAACATTACTACTCTATCGGAGTGGCGTAAGGTCGATAAACCTCCGATTTCTATTATGGAATAATCATCATCACTATATCTCACCTTGAAAGAACAATTATTATAAGATGAGACCAACAACAATGAGTAAAATCAATAATATCATAGGAACAAGCTCAATAATATTACGAGAACATCAAGAACTATAAGCTTTGATAACTTTAGAAAGATGATCATCATCATCATCATGAAGAGCATTTATCAATAATATCATAGGAACTTTAAGAATTATGAGCTTCTAGCATTTCTAGGAGTAGGACATTATGGATACCATGTGTGGACTCACAATAGAAAAATCATGCCTTTAGAAAGAAAGGGTTAGCCTTACATACCTTGTCTCCTTAGTATACGGATCTCACGAATCCTCGTACGCTCTATGAATGATTATCTACAGTAAGCGAAGTATCCGTATCAACGATGGGTTCATAACTTATAAGAGAACTCATTTAGACATTTTGTCGAACATTTTATGTGCATAAGATTCATGTAGCTTGTTTTCCTCAATCCTATACATATTTCGGTAGCATTAATCCTTCACTAGTTCCCTCTTCATCTTCACAACTCACTTAACAATCCTACAACTTCATATTACAACTTTATTTGCACAAACCAACCCAACAACATCACAACCATACCAAGTCTAGACCAATTCATACTCAACCTTTGAGAGTCGCATGTTGTGTCGCAGACCTTGCAACATCACCAAAAATTCTCTGTCACATTTTGTTGCACAACTGTGTCTCTCAAAGCGCGATTTGCGGCCCACATGTTGTGCTCTGAGAGCCACATATTGCGCTATAATGTGACACTTTGTCGAACTTTCGCTGAAACTTAACTCCGATGATCCGATAAGTCTTAAACCTTCCCGAAGCTTACTAAACATGGTTTTACTCTCTTATATACCCAATATGGACATATCTATCCTCATGACCTCAAAAAATTTGTCACGCTTCCCAATACTAGGACAACTAGTACTCGGCGAAACTCAACGTACAAAAATGTGAGGTGTAACATCCTTTCCCCCTTAGAAACATTCGTCCTCGAATGTTAGACCCTTAGGAATTCTACAAAAATTTCGCCAGAGTTTCCCCTGTAAATATGCCACTACCGTCCTGTCACAACAACCCAAAATATACAACGCCTCATAGGGCTACAACAACAACAACGATAATGGCCACACATGACCAAAACATCATAAAAAGAAAGCATTACGCAACTAAAAACAATGGTGACTCTGTCCGAACCTCCTCTGGGGGTGGAAACAAATGTGGATACCTGGACTTCATATCTTCCTCAGCTTCCTAAGTCATTTCTTCTCTATTATTGTTTCTCCACAGAACTTTAACTGAAACTACATCTTTCGTTCTTAGTCTTTGAACTTGTCTATCTAGGATTGCAATGGGAATTTCTTCATAAGAATTTCTCAGTGACCTGGAAATCATTTACAGGTACAATTATGGAAGGATCTCCAATGCACTTGCAAAGCATTGACACATGGAAAACTGGGTGGACTGACTCCAAATCCGAAGGTAGATCTAACTCATAAGTCACTTGGCCTACCTTACACACAATCTTGTAATGCCCAATATACCGAGGACTAAGCTTGCCCTTCTTAACAAATCTCATCACACCCTATATAGGCGATACCTTCAAGAATACCTAGTCATTAACTTAGAATTCCAGGTTTCGTCGGTGATTTTCCGTATAAGACTTCTGTCGACTCTGGGCTGTCAACAATTAGTCCTAGATGAGCTTGATTTTCTCTACCGCTTGCTGGATCAAGTCTGCGCTAGTAACTTTGCCTCTCCTACTTCGAACTATCCAATTGGCGATCTACGCTTTCGCCCATATAGAGCCTCATACGGGGCCATCTGGATGCTAGAGTGATAACTATTGTTATATGCAAACTTAATGAGCGGCAAATGATCATCCCAACTGCCTCTGAAGTATAACACACATACCCGTAGCATATCTTCGAGAGTCTGAATGGTGCGCTCAGCTTGTCCATCAGTCTGTGGATGAAATGTTGTGCTAAGTCTCGCCTGAGTCCCCAAACCTTCTTAAAAGGACTTCTAGAAATTAGCTGTAAATTGTGCTCCTCTATGGGAAATAATGGATATTGGAACGCCATGGAGTCGTAAGTCTATCCACAATTACCCATGTCGAATCATACTTACGCTGAGAACGAGGCAAACCTGCAATGAAATCCATATTAATCACTTCCCATTTCCAAGTTGGAATTTTCATAGCTTGCAACAATCCCCCAGGCTTCTGATGCTCAATCTTTACCTGCTGATAGTTAGGACATTGAGCTACGAACTCTGCGATATATTTCTTTATTCTTGTTATATCCCGAATTTTGTACATTTGGATTATTTCAAGATAACTACGATAAGTTGAAGACAAGGCTATATTCCAATTTTGACTTAATGCACAAGTTGCTTGTAAGTATTATTGGTATGGAAAATTAAGAAAGGCTAGGGGCAAAAAGGGAATTTTACAAGATAGTTCATGGTAATATTGGAGAAAGTTAAGGGCAAATTCGGAATTTGGAAAATAATTTTTCATGAATTGCAAGACCAAAAAAAAAAGTGGGCTTGGAAATTAAAGGGGCCATTTGGCCGTCCACAACAAATGGGCCAAGGCCCATATGGAGCAAAATAAATAAGTCCAAAGATGACTTATTAGTCATATTAGTTATCTTCACTCTTTAGAAAGTTCAAGAAACTTGGAGGAGGAGAAAGAGCAAGGGCCATATTCGGCCATAGCTTCCCAAACAAGAACCTTGGGAAAAAAAATTGTTCAAAAATTATTTTCTACTAATTGGAAGGTTCCTAGCAAGGTGAAGTAATTATTGGAGCAAGAAAAATATCTATTCTTGCAAGGAGCAACTTTAGCCAAGAAGGAAGATAAATGGAAAAGGTAAGAATTAATCTTCTTTTATATGTTATGGATGATTATGTATGTTGTAGCATGTAAAAGTGGATGAAATTCATGAAAACATGGAACCTAGGTTGTGGCCGTGTATATGTGTGGTGTGTAGGAACAATGATTCAATTATTTTATTTAGTGTTTTAGTTGTTGTTGTTGTGGATTCTATGTTGATAATGAAAGTTTGATGATTCTAGTTGATGTTGTAAGTGTTGGAGAGTGGTTATGGAAGTCAATGTGACTATAATATTATTTCTTGTATTTATGAAAAACAAGGTTGCTAGCATGTGAATTGTTGGTATAGTTCATGCATTTGGAAGAAGAAAATGTATTGTTGTTGTTCTTGTTGAATTTGAAAGGTTTCGGATGGTATGTTGGTTTGGCCGTTTGAAGTGTAAGGCGGATTGTTGAAGTGTTCTTGAATATTGTTTGAATAGCTTCAGATTAGTACTTGAATGTGTGAGCAAATATGAAGTGAATATAAGTGAAACGCCGTTGAAGTTTGTAGAAAGAAGTTGCTAATGTTAGTATGCGTTTTGAATCGACTGTGGATATTGCTAGAATAATTGTTGGTACTGTTGTTGATATTTTGGCCGAGTTAAATTCTCGAATTTGTTGTTGTATGTTTGGCCGAGTTGAATTCTCGGGGATGTTGCATTTACAGAGGAAATGCTGCCGAAATTTCTGTAGATAAAGTGTTGGTTTAGAATTGGACTCCTAAGTGTTATGGCTCATGTTTGGTATATATGAATATTGTTGTAGATCTTGCGAAGCGAAGACTTAAGTTCGGATTAGCATAGAAAGCGGGCAAGGTATGTAAGGATCACCCTTCTTTCTTTTGACATGATCTCTATGAAACGAGCAAATGACGTATATGTATGAATTCAAAGAAATTTCCTATTCTTAGAGCCACTAGGATGGCTAATATTCTTGACTTCCATAAGTTGTTTCATATGGTGTTGATGCGTACCTATGATGTTCGAAGTTTGTTTGATATGTTTCCAAATGACACTTGAAAAATAATTGATATGACTAGAGTTTTAATCTTCAAATGCTAGCACGTTCGATTATTCCATTGAGTCTTTGATATATTCTGATATGTACATATGGTTCCAAAAGCTATATTTGATTTGATCCATAACGATATCCGAAAGGTACTTGATATGAATGTGGCTTTGACTTTCCAAAAAATAGCTTCTGAAACGCTCATAGAAGGTTCTGTACTTCAAACGCTCGTAACTTTCTTATACTAAGTCGGATTGACCCGAAACTTGTTTCTGAGCCCTCCGATGTCGGTAAGTATACTTATTTATCAAGTCTTAATTTATATGCATATAGTTTCTCACTACTCTGCTCGTGCAAGCCTCAATATGTCCATTCACCGAGTCCCGGGCCGGGTATGTTATTGTGCGCACTCCACTGCATTGTTCACCGAGTCCCTCGATAGAGGGCCGAGTACGGTATATGCATATGATGATGTGATGAGATAATGATATGTTATGGTGGCCAGGAGGGCATATGATGATTTGATTCACCGAGTCCCTCACTAGAGGGTCGGGTACGGTATGTATACGTGTATATGCATGATGATATGATGGCATACTGATATGATGATATGACTTCACTTACCGAGTCCCTCACTAGAGGGCCGGGTACGGTATATATATGATATATAATGTTGACATGCATGACTTTGTTCACCGAGTCCCCCATTAGAGGGTCGGGTACGGTATATGTATACATGTATTCATGGTGACATAATGACATGATTTCATTCACCGAGTCCCATAATGGGCTGGGTACGGTATGTGATACGAAAATGTTTGATTCTGTTCCGTACTACACAGGTGCAGTGGTTTCCTTATTATGATACTTGACTCCCGGAACCTCTATTTCAGTTATGATCTTTCCGGTTGTATTTCATGCCTTACATACTCAGTACATATTCCGTACTGACCCCCTCTTCTTCGGGGGCAGCGTTTCATGCCCGCAGGTACAGACGTTCGTGTGAGTGACCCGACAGTTTAGGCTATTTGTTCTATTGCCTTGGAGTGCTCCCTTGTTCTGGAGCCCATATTTTAGTACAGACTCTTCCGTTATATATATGTATGTGTATATTCAGGGGTACGGCGGGGCCCTGTCCCGTCATATGATTCTGTTGTGTTTATTAGAGGCCTGTAGACATATATGTGGGTCATGGGTCGTTATTGTTCGGTTATGTCCGTGATTCGCATCTAAGCGGTCCTATTTGCAATGACAGTCTTAACGGCTTGTATGTATATATATTTATGTATATGCTTTGGACGATATGTTCTACGACAGCCTGGGTGGCTCCTGTATGATGTGTTTGATATATGCGACCGCTTAAGACAACATCTGCCCTTAATATCTGTAATAATTAATATATGCTGGACATGGATAAGTCATTGATATGCTGATTTGGTAAGTAAGCGTGTATGGGTGTCCATCTCGGGCACTAGTCACGGCCCACGGGGTTGGGTCGTGACAATTCCATCCCACCAATAAATGGATTTAAGATCATGATATATCTTTGTTGCTCCTGTATGAATAGAATAACGGGAATGATAGGCTTCTCCCAAAATCTGTCGACGTAACCCTGCAACATCAGGAACACATAATCTGCTTCGATACCTGAGAACTCCATTTGCAGAAATCTCAAATGGTGACTTTTTCTTCTAAGGAAGTATATCTCTGTAATGAATTAATATGGGGTCTTCATATTGGCGCTTTTTCACCTCCACTATCAAAGATGAAACAACTGAATTTTGGACAATGACTCCCGCATTGCTTGAGTCCATCAGGCGAACTCTTAGGCTGGCTAGCTATTGAAGCTCGCGAGCTAACTCCCTCTTCTTCAGCTGAACATCACATAAACTGCCTATGGATTTGCGGCTAAGAGCATCAGCTACTACATTTGTCTTTCCAGGATGGTATAAGATACTCACATCGTAATACTTTAATAGCTCCATCCCTCCATCCTCCGTATTTGCCGTAGATTCAACTCCTTCTGCTTGAAAATATATTGGAGACTCTTGTGGTCTGTATAAATATCAACATGAACGCCATACAAATAATGTCTCCATATCTTTAATGCATGAATAACCACAGCTAACTCTAGATCATGGGTCGGGTAGTTTTTCTCGTGCTTCCGCAACTGCCTTAAAGCATAAGCAATAAATTTACCGTGCTACATCAACACACAACCTAACCCCACGCCTGAAGCATCACAATAAACAACATAGCCCTCCGATCCTTCTGGAAGTATCAGGACCGGGGCTGAAGTCAATCCCTTCTTTAGCTCCTGAAAATTGCGCTCACAAGCATCCGTCCACTGAAATTTAGCTGATTTCTGAGTCAGCTTCGTCAGTGGTGAAGAAATAAAAGAAAATTCTTCTACAAATCTTCTGTAATAACCTGCCAACCCTAAAAAACTACGAACCTCCGTAGGTGTTGCAGGCTTTGGCTAGGTCTTCACAGCTTCAATCTTCTGGGTATCCACTCGAATGTCATCAGCTGAAATAATATGCCCTAGAAAAGTTACAGAATTCAACCAAAACTCACATTTTGAAAACTTTGCATATAGCTCTCGAGTCTGAAGAACTTTAAGGACAGTACGCAAATGATCTGCATGCTCTGCCTCAGATCGAGAATACACCAGGATATCATCGATAAACACAATCATACATAGATCTAGAAAAGGCCTGAAAACATTATTCATCAAATTCATGAATATCGCCGGTGCATTATGTCATACCCCATTTTAACCTGGTTGAAGTAGGAGTACAACATATTGGTGATTCCTATTTATTTTGTTTTGAGGAGTCGCCACCTAATTAATTTAACGGTGAATTAGGACACCTAATTTATTAACTAAGGTAAAGTGAAAACTAAACCTCCGTTAATAATCTGCTTAACCAGTGTGATTCTAGGTAAGGGCTCTATATTATTCTAAAGGGAAGGGGTTAGGCATCCTTTAGAATCCGTTAACTTACGGTTATCCGACCAAACTTAGGTTAATTAATTCAGATTAAATATAATGCTTAAATCTTAAGAAAAATAGGTTGTAAATGTTGTTGAGATTTTAAAGGAAAACATAATGATGCTATTTAAACTGCCTTGAAGAAATGCATAGTAGTCAACTTAAAAATAAACTTATAAATGTTGTTAAAAATAATAATTTTTACTGTATAAAATGAGACTGGCAAAGTATAGTGATTTGTATATAAGTAGAAGCTTTTAAGAGAAAACCTAGCCAATGTGACATTATATCCGTATAATAGTGTAAGAAATCTAGACTTGTTTTAAAGATGGAATGCAAAGGTGATGAATTTCTCTTTTTTTTTTTTACTGATTTATTTAATTATGCTCGGCTAAAAATAGACGTGATTGATTCAGACCTGAAGAGTTATTTATAAAATAATACTTGAGTTTATATTTACATATTAATGACGTTTTAAAATGTTTAGATAACAAGAATAAAATATGATTTCTTTCATTTAAAATATATATAATCCTTCTATTTTGCAAATCAATTTTTAATAAAATAAATATTAGACATTGTAAATTGTTTTAATCATGAAAAGAAAGAAATGAAACTTATGAAATTATTGTTATCCCCTCTTAAACTAACTACCCATGACTAAAACTAAGCCTCACTAGTTTACTAAGGTTCATCTAATCTAAGAAAATAAAGCAGCATAAAGGGTTAGTTGCATAATACAAGCTAAATACACAAAATAAAAAGGGGTAAATAAATATCGAATGGGCCAGCTCATTTGGGAACTGCTGGACCTATTTGTCGTTGGGCCTCGGCCCAGCAAATTCTTTAATATGGACTACTGTGGCTGTTTTTGTCTATTGGACTTTGGTCCAGAATTTGTGTTCTATTCCCTCTTTGCGGCAGCAGGATTGATGGGAAGTGACTCAAGAAAATTGTGTTGGGTTTTTAGCCCAACACCGAATACGGAAGAAGAACGAGTCCCTCGGACTCGTATGCGATGGTCATGCACAAAAAAAATGAAAGGAAAAGGATTAGTATTAAATCAAATAACTACGGCTGAACACGCACAATGTAGATTTAAAACAGTTCAGGGGATTATGTATATTCTATGTATACTTGAGTATATTCAGAGCATATACAAATCAACCAACACGCATCAAGGATTGGAGACTGATGATTAAATGAATGACAACTTATCAGGAATATATATCAAATTTCAGATCAATTTTTAACTAGTGTTTCAAATCGATTGTCACCAATATGCATGTGATGATAACCAAAGCTCACAAAGGAGCATTGCAGACTTGGGCACTTAAAGGTTTAGGCATGAGCATATACACAGAATTCTCAATGTCAATATTAATTGATCATAACTGAATGCTCAAATAGGTTATATTAGATAATTTTTAACATATACCTTTGATATAAACTCGTTCAACCAAGTAATTAATGCACAGGTTAAGTCGATAAGCTAGCTTATGTTTATGAGCTTAAACTGACTTCATTACCATATTTTCACGGACAGAATTGTTGAAAGAAAAAGGAAAGGAAGTCCAACTGGTCATTAGGGAACAAAAAGAAGAAGAAAATATGTTCAGGGAAACATACGTTCTAAGAGAACACTTGGTCAAGACAGATGACACATTAGGAAGCTTAAGGAAGCCAATCAAGAGACAGACACAAAAAATACACACTATATTCAGAACCTATAAGCCAACAGGAAGCAGTTATACATGTGAGATTCCTCCTACAGGATTAACAGACATTCATAACTCCAGCAAATAACCAGTTGGGTCTTCTTCTAGGTAGAAATCAAACAAAACCCCATATCTTATCCACAAATGATTATGTCTATCATAAAAACAAACTAAGTGTTCTTTCAACAGGCTTTAGTCCCTGGAGAAACAGCAGCTGTTACACTCAAAACCATAACAACGAACAACCAATAATGCAGCCATGAATAACAAAATTGCAGCCAAGAACAGAACCCTTTGAACCAGCAACTGATTTATGGCAGGAAATCAGTTCTAAACACAGTAGCAGGTGATACGACTCGATAACAGTATGCTTTTAAGGAGTGATAATATTTGACTTCGGAGTTAACCAAAACATTATTTTTTCAAAGTGTCACAATCAATAAACCAAGCAAAACAGCCAGAGTACATCAAGGCAGAAACAGATAAGGGTTGAGACATAGTTATCAAGAAGATTATTTTCAGGCACGTAAGCAAGCATCACTCTTCCTGGGCACTAATACAATCATTTAAGATTATCAGAGGTGATAATTTGAGGCTGAATTCGAGTCCCTCTAATATCTGATCACAATTTCAGTCATCCCTATCTAACAGGTTTGATAAAGACATGTTTTCTTATGCACTAAAAAGAACTTCCAAACACTTGAGCACATAATAACAACGTGGTCACACTATTTCTGTGAAACTGTTTTCAGTCACCAAAGCTAGATACTACATATTGTTGATTAAAACAAACCCCGCTCAGGCATTTGTGTTAGCACATGATTGTCTTGCACAAATTGAGGATATCTTTCTATCATTTCCATTTCCAATAGCACTTTGTTATTAATCCCTAAGTTATGGGAATCAGATCTTGTTTATATGAGACTTAGAACATACTCTCAAAAGCCACAAACAAACTTCAAGCAAAGGAAGAGGAAGAAAGAGGACATAAACACCTATTCCTATCTTCGACATTTCAGAGAAAGAAACTAAATCTAGGGGGTTGAAAAACTCCATTAGGGCCCAGCTTGGACTCTCACGGTAAACACACCAATTGTACATATGCAACACAGTTCACATCAAATATACTTCATACAAATCCAACACTGTCTACACATGATTTTGACACTATAACCAACAAATTTCACATAGCAAAGATCTGATTTATTAGCAAATAAAGGGAAAAACACATCTACGCAATGATTTGACTAGCCCACCTGTTAGATGGGATCTACAATATACATACTATACATAAAATAGGACAGATGTCATACTGGATTAGGTTTAAATCAATTAAATAACCATAAACAACTGTGAGCAACAAGTGATTATACATGCTTAACTGATCATTAACCAAATTAACTGGGAACGAAACCTAAATAATTTCATACCATTTATTAGATCGAATTATCAGCATGCAAATAAACACTATCCAAACTAAGCCGCACACGCTGAACTAAATAACAACAGCGACATCTGACAATATCTAAAACTGAGCTAAAACGTGATAATGATTTATCTAACTACAATAGCTAAGCTAGACATCAAACCAAACCATAAAAAAAAACATAAACATACAAAACTTGAAAGACAGGAATGGGATTTACCTTCTTCGGGTGCAGCGAAGTGAGGCGAAGGTTTCGATATCCACTCGAACACTTTGAAATTCGAACTTGCGTATGCTTGGATTAAAGCGACCCAGAGGCAAGCAGAAAAAATAGAAAATTGATTTAATGTTCTTGGTTCGACCTTTAGAATTTCTTACGACTACTGAAAACTTGATATATATATATCTATATTCGGAGAATTTTGGGGTTTCAAGATCTTTAATCTTCAGGGGATTTCCACGGCTAAAAAAAAATAGGTTCTTTGGAGGAATTTTATGAATCGAACAAAGATCCTCTGTTCTTGAGGAATTTCCCCCAATCCAAAAAAATCCCCTTTTTCAACTGATTTGGAGATGGATATTTATAAAGCGATTTAGGGTTTCTCGTGACGAAGAGAGAGAGGAGCGGGGACAAACGAAGGTGGGGGGAATAGAAGCGTGAGGGGACAGCGGGAGTGGGGTGACAGACGCGTGGGAGGATGACGATGGAAGAGGAGTGGGAGTAACGTGGGGAAAGATGGGTGAAAAGGGAGAGAAAGAGGAAAGAGGGAGGGGGAGGCGCGGCGGAGAAAAATGGGAAGGGAACCCTTGTTTTGGACGAGAGTTGGGCCGGGTCGGGTAATGATTTAATGGACTGGGTTGGCTGAAAATATATGGGCTGGGGTATTAAAAATGTGGCTAGGTAAATTAAAATGTGGACTGATTTTTGAATTGGTCCGAAAATAGTATGGGTTGATTGAGCTACTACGTTTAAATAAAAGACCTATTTAAATAACTTGTGTTAATATAAAATATGCAATTATTAGTGCTCAGATAAAAAATGGCGTTGTAATAGCCGTGCAATAATATTTCAAAAATTCACATGAAATAAACACTATTATTTAATTATGCAAAGATAAATGTGATGCGTGTGCGTAAGCTGGTAAAATGCCGGAATGATAGAATTGTGAATAATAATAATAATAATAATAATAATAATAATAATAATAATAATAATAATAATAATAATAATAATAATGATAATGATGGCTAGTAACTGCAATAGAATAATGAAACACCGGTATTGATAAGAGGCTAATAATTATAGTAAAAAATACAAATATATATTTTATAATTTTCCAAAAATATTAGAAGCGTAAACAAGTATTTCGGAGGAGAGGCGGGACAAAATTGGGTGTCAACACATTAATCAATCCAAACGACATTACCCGAAACTCAAAATGACCATATCTAGTTCTAAAGGTTGTCTTCGGAATGTCCTTTTCCCTGACTCTCACTTGGTGGTACCCCGATCGCAGATCTATCTTTGAACCATTTGGCACCCTGCAACTGATCAAATAAATCATCAATACTTGGAAGTGGATATTTATTCTTTATTGCCACCTGATTCAACTGTCTGTAATCAATACACATCCGCAAGGAACCATCTTTCTTTCTTACAAACAACACAGGTGCTCCCCACAGCAACGAACTAGGCCTAATAAAGCCTTTCTCGAGCAAATCTTTTAATTGCTCCTTCAAGTCCCTCAATTCTGCAGGAGCCATTTTGTAAGGAGGAATAGATATGGGCTTAATATCCGGTAACACATTAACAGCGAAATCAATCTCCCGAAAACTGGAAACTGACCATTTTTGTCCTACAATCAACATTGGCATAACAGGAGGCTAACCAATCCATACCCATAGCAACATCAAAATCTACCATTTTCAGCTCAATCCAATCATCCATAGTATAACAGTCGCAAACTACAATCACACAGTTTCTATATACCTGTCTAGCTATCACTGGGTCACCCACAGGTGTAAACACCTCAAAAGGTTTGATTGGCTCAAGTTCCACCCCAATACGATCGAAAATATAAGGAGTAATATATGATAATTGTTATGTCCCGTGTTTTCGTATAATTGGAAATCGAGAAATAATTACGACTTGGGTGTTAGAAGGACATAATTTGATTTTAGTAAATGTGACTATGTTGGTTGTGGAATCTTTAATGCTAAGACATCGGGAAAGGCCGAGGGTAAATTCGGAATTTTGGAAATAGGTTTCGGGAATTACAAAACGAGGCTTTAACTAATTGGGCCAAGGAAAATTATGACCCAAAATTGAGGCCCAAACAATGGAAGTGGCCGGCCATGTCTATAGGCCCAAGCCTCTTCCTTAGTGATCATGTGCTATGCACATGATCAATTATGTGGATAAATATCACTACACACTTAGAATTTTCAAGATCAAAAATCAAATTGAAGAACACCAACCAAATAGAGCTCTCGGCCGTAGCTAGAGAAAAAGGAGAAAAAAAATTTCCAAGCTTTGTAGTAATAAAAAATTCTTGTTCTTCCCATAGTTGTGAAGTGCTCAAGACCCTCTTCAACGGGGTATAATTAGTTGGGCACAAGAACTACGTTTGCGGCAAGTCGGGGTTTCAAGAAAAGGTGAGAATTTTGCCCCTTTAATGTTCTAGAATTGATATGAATATGTTAAGGATTGGAAATAGACGAGAATCCCGTAATTTTGATGTAAATAGAAAGCCGTGGGTGTTGGCCGTGAGCCATAGGGAGGAAACATGATGTGAATTGATCTTGTTTAAGTTGGTATAGTGTGTTGTTGTGACCCTTATGTCGTAAATGATTGATTGATGAATGAAATTGGCGTTGAAAAATGATTTTGGATATTATCGGAAAGCATATACCTTCGGTATCACTATGTATATCATTGTATATTTTGGGTGCTAGAGACTTTAGATGTGGAGTTGTAATGATGTTAATGAATTCGGAATGAAACGACGTGAATTAGAATGTTCGTCGTGAATTTTGATGTTTTAAAGAATTCTGGAAAATAATGGATTTTTGGTGTAATTTCGTGTATGGCTTGGATTGTAGTTAGGATGTGATTGTATAAGTTTGAATGTAGAAATGATTCGATTATGTAGAGTTAGAATTGGAGTTTTGAAAGTTTGAATGAAAGTTGCCAACTTAGATAACAAAGTAGAACTTGAAGCTAGAATGGTTTGATTGTTGTTTGTGTTGTTTGTTGACGTGTGGGTTGTTGTGGTTGATGTATTTTGAGCCGAGCTAAGCCTCGGGGATGTTAGATTTATAGGGGAAATGCTGCCGAAATTTCGGTAGGCAAAATTGAAGTTAAAGGCATTTTTAAGCCTAAGAATCTCAATTGGTAACTTTGACCATTTGCAGATTTTAGACGAAACGGGACTTGACTTTTGGGAGAGCATACGACGTCTGTAAGGTATGTAAAGCTTCCCACTTCTTCGTTTGGCATGTCTTAGTATGCTAGGTGAATATTGGAACTTCCGGAGCATTTCTGCTCCTCGAAACCCGATCCACAGAAAAGTTACTATTCATTCAATTCGATTGAAGCCTAAGGGCTCTATTTTGGCTAGAATGCCACCAATCGTCCGAAACCTATCGAAATGTGATCGGGTCACCTGGTAATGATTATGTATGACCCTTTGGCCTGTTAATGTTCGTGAATTATGTTCGCCACCTCAATTTGACTCGAGGTGGGCCCGCTAACCCCGAGACGCCCTATTTGTCCTATCGGGCTCTCCTTTGGAATAAGATTTGATATGAACCCTTTGATTTTGAAACGTTCTGCTATGGGCTATGTTTTGAATATTGTGATATGCTAAGTCACGTTTTGAGCCATACGTAATATTTTGGAAACGTTTTGTGAAATGAAACTTTGTATCGACTAAGTATTCGATTATTTTGTACTATGAAATGACTTATGAGACTACTAAGTTTTGAAAGGCTATTTTGAAATATGGATTGCATTTGTTTGCTCACGACTCCGCTCGTGCCTTATGATGACTTCGTTCACCGGTTCCCGGGCCGGTTATGATTCGTGCGCCTTATAATAATTCGGCTGTATGCTGTGTTACGGTTCCCGAGGCTTCGCCATAGGGCCGGGTTCCGTCTGGAGTTATGCTGTGATATGGCTCGTGATGCGATACGCTCACCTATGATTATGTTTGTGTTCGGGGATGTACGGAGATTTGAAAGCTTCTGGTGTTATGCTGTGTGTGGCGCCAGCGTCGGAGTGGCGACCACGTTCCTAAGCGTTTGTATGATTTCGTTTGCATTATATATACGTATATGATCTTGATACGGATTTTAACATACCGATTTGTATTCCACTTTGTTACCTGATTTGCTTTCGTTTTGATCCATATTTCTGTACTCCGTGCTTTACATACTCAGTACATATTTCGTACTGACCCCCTTTCTTCGGGGGCTGCGTTTTATGCCCGCAGGTACAGACATCGGTGATCCTCCGCAGTAGGCTTCACTTCTTGCTATTCCGGAGTACTCCTATTTGATCCGGAGTCCACTTTTGGTACAGACTCTTTTTGCTTTGTATATATTCGGTATATTTGACTATTTGGGTACGGCGGGGCCCTGTCTCGCCATATGTCTTTGTTTTGAGTTCGTAGAGGCCTGTAGTCATATATGTGGGGCGAGGGTCCTATGTATGTTTGTCTGATTCCGTTTTCTGGTCTTAAGGCGGTCTGTTTGTTATGCTGGCCCCAAATGGCCCTTATGCTTATATTTGCACTTTTGACCGGCGATGTCCATTCCGCCGCTCAGTTTGTATTTGATATGATATTTTGATTTGGCACGACCGCTTAAGACATATTTTGATATAAATTATGTTCGATATGATTTCGAAAAATTATGAAATAAGTTTGGATTTGCAAATGAATGTGCGATTCGGTCTGGGTACCCAGGTAGGGTGCCAGTCGCGGCCCACGGGGCTGGGTCGTGACAAAAGTGGTATCAGAGCAGTTTGTCCTCGGAATGTCTACAGGCCGTGTCCGTAGAGTCTTGTTTATCGATGTGTTGTGCACCACATCTATAAACAGGAAGCTACAGGGCATTTAGGATGTTACTTTCTTTGGAATCTTAGATCGTGCGATAGAGCTGTGCTATTAGGATGATTTTGATCTGACTCGCCTTTGTGTTTGCAGTGATGCCTCCGAAGAAGGCAACGGCGGCCCAGAAGGGCAAAGCGAGAATGGGAGATTGGGAGAGACTAGTCAGGCACAACGAGCTACCCGAGCTCGTGTTTATGATTTGCCTGAGGATGTGCCTCATTCTGAGGGGTCTGCTACACCCCCACTAGTACAGCCGGGAGCAGGACCTTCAGCAGCTCCAGAGGTCCGTGTACCCGCACCTGAGACTCCAGCTCCGCAGCCAGGGGCGGAGGATAGGACCCTGAGAGAGGCTGTACAGTTGCTGACTACATTGGTGGCAGGACAGGCTCGCAGACGCGGGCGGAGGGACGACGATGACGATGACAGGCGGGACAGCCTGAGAGTTCGGGAGTTTTTGCTCTGTGGCCCTCCAGAGTTCTTCGGGTCTAAGCCTGATGAGGACCCCCATGACTTTATTCGGGGGATGCGACGCTCACTGGACTTGGTCAGGGCTTCAGAGACCGAGTCAGTTGAGCTGGCTTCGCACAGGCTTCGAGATGTGGCTACCCACTGGTACGAGACTTGGGAGCTGTCTAGGGGAGAGGGTGCCCCTCCAGCCACTTGGGATCAGTTTGTGACAGCATTCACCCGCCACCTTTTGCCCCCAGAGTTACGGCGGGCGCGGGCTGATCGATTCTTACGTCTGCAGCAGAGGGGTCGGAGTGTTCGCGAGTATAACCTTGAGTTTGATTCTCTGGCCCGATATGCACCGGCCGTGGTAGCAGATATGTCTGATCGGATGCACAGATACGTTATGGGATTGGACCGATATTTGGTTGATAGCTGTATGGCAGTGTCATTGCAGGCAGACATGGACATTGCCCGACTTCAGGCCTATGCGATGGGTATGGAGGACCGTCGCAGGTCTGATCCTGCTGGCAGAGATCGAGATAGGAGGCCGCCCAAGAGGGCTAGGTCCGCAGGTTATTCTGGAGATTCTCGAGGCGGACAGCCTCAGCAGCAGCAGTCAGATAGGCATTTTCCTTCGTCCGGCCGGAGTACTCAGTCAGGCAGCCGGAGATTCGATAGTACAGGACCGTCTGGGGCCGGTCAGAGCTCCAGAGTGGCAGGTTCACAGGTACCCAGGGGTCCCAGCCAGGCCAGACCACCCAGACCCCGTTGTCCTCATTGCGGGAAGTCTCATCCCGGGGAGTGTTACCGAGCGACTGGAGCTTGCTTTTCGTGTGGTGGTCAGGGCCACTTTATGAGAGACTGTCCTTTGACTAGCGGTTCTGGTAGTGCTGCTCAGCAGACAAGGTCAGCCGCCGGTTCTTCATCTGTTCCATCTGTTGCACGCCCTGGAGGGCGGGGTATTCCAGCACCGGCAGGACGCGGTCGAGGCCGCGGTGGCGCTTCAGGTTCTAGCGGTCCCTCGAACCGCATATATGCTTTGGCCAGCCGCCAGGATCAGGAGGCTTCGCCAAATGTCGTCACAGGTACATTGCTGGTTTTCTCCAGATCTGTATATGTATTGATTGACCCCGGCTCTACTTTATCATATATTTCCCCGCTCGTTGCTAGTAAGATTGGGATAGTGTCTGAGCCTATAGAGCCATTTGAGGTAGCTACGCCAGTTGGGGATTTTTTTGTAGCGAGACAGATTTATAAGGATTGTTCTGTGACCACTTATGACCGTAGCACTAAGGCTGATTTGATAGAGTTAGACATGCTTGAGTTTGACGTCATTATGGGCATGGACTGGTTGTCTTCCTGTTATGCTAATGTCGACTGCCAGAAAAAGGTAGTCCGTTTTCAGTTTCCAGGGGAACCAGTCATAGAGTGGTTCGGATCTACAGCATCGCCGAGGGGTAAGTTTATTTCATACCTCAAGGCTAAGAAGATGATCCAGAAGGGGTATATCTATCATTTGGTTCGTGTGCACGATACTGCCGCGGAGGTACCTACCCTTCAGTCCGTTCCGGTCGTCAGTGAGTTTCCAGATGTTTTTCCTGACGAGCTTCCTGGCCTTCCGCCTGAGCGGGAGATTGATTTTACTATCGAGTTGATGCCGGATACGCAGCCTATATCTATTCCTCCGTACAGGATGGCACCAGCTGAGTTGAAGGAGTTGAAAGAGCAGCTGAAAGATTTGCTGGATAAGGGCTTTATTAGACCCAGCACATCACCCTGGGGAGCGCCGGTACTGTTTGTCAGAAAGAAAGATGGGTCATTGCGGATGTGTATCGACTACCGGCAGCTGAATAAGGTGACTATTAAGAATAAATATCCCCTTCCCCGGATTGATAATTTGTTTGACCAGCTGCAGGGTGCTAGACATTTTTCAAAGATAGATCTGCGTTCTGGTTATCATCAGGTGCGAGTACGGGAGTCAGATATCCCGAAGACTGCTTTCAGGACCCGGTACGGGCATTATGAGTTCAGGGTTATGTCTTTCGGGCTGACTAATGCTCCAGCAGTATTTATGGATCTGATGAACCGAGTATTTCGGCCTTTTCTGGATATGTTTGTTATTGTGTTTATCGATGATATTCTGATTTACTCGCGATCAGCCGAGGAGCATTCAGATCATTTGAGGACGGTACTTGGCATCCTCCGTCAGCAGAAGTTATATGCTAAATTCTCTAAGTGTGAGTTCTGGTTGACTTCTGTGGCATTCTTGGGCCATATTGTCGGCGCAGATGGTATTCGGGTTGACACGCAGAAGATTGAGGCTGTGCAGAATTGGCCCAGGCCTACTACACCGACAGAGGTGCGCAGTTTTCTTGGATTGGCTGGGTATTACCGCAGGTTCGTGGAGGATTTCTCTTCTATTTCAGCACCACTGATGAGGCTTACCCAGAAAGCAGCAAAATTCCAGTGGTCGGATGCCTGCGAGCGCAGCTTTCAGATGCTGAAGGAGAGATTGATTACAGCACCAGTTCTGGCTCTTCCAGAGGGATCTGACGGGTATGTTGTCTATTGTGACGCCTCTGGTATTGGGATAGGATGTGTATTGATGCAGCACGGTCGAGTCATAGCCTATGCTTCCCGGCAGCTCAGACCGCACGAGAAGAACTATCCCACTCATGACCTTGAGTTGGCCGCGGTGATTCATGCCTTGAAGATTTGGCGGCATTATTTATATGGGGTCCATGTGGATATCTATACGGACCATAAGAGTCTCCAGTATATTTTTAAGCAGAAGGAGCTAAATTTGCGACAGCGGAGATGGCTTGAGTTACTAAAGGATTACGACGTCGATATTCTGTACCACCCAGGGAAAGCCAACGTGGTAGCTGATGCGCTTAGCCGCAAGTCCGTGGGCGGTCTGGCTGATGTTCCATCTGATAAGAGGGATTTGGTTCGCGATATTCATCAGCTGGCCAGCCTCGGAGTTCGTTTGGTGGATTCTGGAGATTCTGGGATTTCTGTTCGTCCAGTTGCTGAGTCATCTATTATTCAGGAGGTAAAGCAGCGCCGGTTTGAGGATCCTCTTTTGATTCAGTACAGAGATGTGGCCCTTGATAAAGCAAAGACTCAGTTTGAGATCTCGCCTGACGGGGTATTATTATATGACGGCAGATTCTGTGTACCAGACGTTGCGGGCTTACGGCGGCAGATTATGGGCGAGGCCCATAATGCACGGTATTCTGTTCATCCTGGTTCCACTAAAATGTATCGAGACCTCAGGTGTTTGTATTGGTGGGACGGCATGAAGAAAGATATTGCTGAGTTTGTTAGTCAGTGCCCGAACTGCCAGCAAGTTAAGATCGAACATCAGAAGCCCGGTGGATTATTGCAGGAGATGGAAATTCCAGCCTGGAAATGGGAGATGATTAATATGGATTTCGTTGTTGGATTACCGCGCACTCCATGCAGGTACGACTCTATCTGGGTTGTTGTTGACAGGCTGACGAAATCAGCCCATTTCCTTCCGGTTCGGACTACTTATTCGGTTGAGGACTATGCCAGATTGTATATCAGAGAGATAGTCAGACTTCACGGAGTCCCTATATCTATTATTACTGACCGAGGTGCCCAGTTTACAGCTAATTTCTGGAGGTCATTTCAGGAGGGATTAGGGACTCAGGTGAGCCTTAGTACAGCTTTTCACCCTCAGTCCGACGGGCAGGCCGAGCGCACTATTCAGACGCTCGAAGATATGTTGCGGGCCTGCATTATTGATTTCAGGGGCAGCTGGGATAATCACTTGCCGCTTATTGAGTTTGCCTATAATAACAGTTATCACTCCAGCATCCAGATGGCACCGTATGAAGCCCTGTATGGCAGGAAATGCAGATCTCCTATTGGTTGGTTTTCGTGGGCGAGACTAAGCTGATTGGGCCAGATGTGATCCAGGAAGCTGTAGATAAGGTAAAGCTTATTCGAGAACGATTATTGGCTGCTCAGAGTCGACAGAAAGCTTATGCAGATAGACGACGTCGACCGTTAGAGTTCCGGGTTGGCGACTGGGTATTCCTGAAGGTGTCGCCCATGAAGGGTGTCATGAGATTCGGTAAAAAAGGTAAGTTGAGCCCCCGGTACATTGGGCCGTATCAGATCGTGCGAAAGATAGGCGAGGTCGCCTATGAGCTAGACTTACCATCCGACTTGGAGGCCGTACACCCGGTGTTTCATGTGTCTATGTTGCGGAAATGCATTGGTGATCCTTCCAGGATATTCCCAGTTGATGACATTCAGGTGACGGAGCAGTTATCTTATGACGAGCAGCCTGTATCTATTCTGGATCGACAGGTGCGGAGACTACGCACTAAAGAGGTGCCCTCCGTCAAAGTCCTGTGGCGCAACAATAATCGGGAGGAGATGACTTGGGAGGCGGAGGACGAGATGAAGAAGAAATATCCCCACTTGTTTCCGACATCCACAGGTAATCTAATTTCTTTTTTCAGTTTGTTGTGTGGATTGATAAAATGAATTATGTATGTCATTATTAAAAAGGGACACTCCTGCCTTGATCATAAGACCTTATAAGATTAATCTAACATTCGGGGACGAATGTTCTTAAGGGGGGGAGAATGTTATGTCCCGTGTTTTCGTATAATTGGAAATCGAGAAATAATTACGACTTGGGTGTTAGAAGGACATAATTTGATTTTAGTAAATGTGACTATGTTGGTTGTGGAATCTTTAATGCTAAGACATCGGGAAAGGCCGAGGGTAAATTCGGAATTTTGGAAATAGATTTCGGGAATTACAAAACGAGGCTTTAACTAATTGGGCCAAGGAAAATTATGACCCAAAATTGAGGCCCAAACAATGGAAGTGGCCGGCCATGTCTATAGGCCCAAGCCTCTTCCTTAGTGATCATGTGCTATGCACATGATCAATTATGTGGATAAATATCACTACACACTTAGAATTTTCAAGATCAAAAATCAAATTGAAGAACACCAACCAAATAGAGCTCTCGGCCGTAGCTAGAGAAAAAGGAGAAAAAAAATTTCCAAGCTTTGTAGTAATAAAAAATTCTTGTTCTTCCCATAGTTGTGAAGTGCTCAAGACCCTCTTCAACGGGGTATAATTAGTTGGGCACAAGAACTACGTTTGCGGCAAGTCGGGGTTTCAAGAAAAGGTGAGAATTTTGCCCCTTTAATGTTCTAGAATTGATATGAATATGTTAAGGATTGGAAATAGACGAGAATCCCGTAATTTTGATGTAAATAGAAAGCCGTGGGTGTTGGCCGTGAGCCATAGGGAGGAAACATGATGTGAATTGATCTTGTTTAAGTTGGTATAGTGTGTTGTTGTGACCCTTATGTCGTAAATGATTGATTGATGAATGAAATTGGCGTTGAAAAATGATTTTGGATATTATCGGAAAGCATATACCTTCGGTATCACTATGTATATCATTGTATATTTTGGGTGCTAGAGACTTTAGATGTGGAGTTGTAATGATGTTAATGAATTCGGAATGAAACGACGTGAATTAGAATGTTCGTCGTGAATTTTGATGTTTTAAAGAATTCTGGAAAATAATGGATTTTTGGTGTAATTTCGTGTATGGCTTGGATTGTAGTTAGGATGTGATTGTATAAGTTTGAATGTAGAAATGATTCGATTATGTAGAGTTAGAATTGGAGTTTTGAAAGTTTGAATGAAAGTTGCCAACTTAGATAACAAAGTAGAACTTGAAGCTAGAATGGTTTGATTGTTGTTTGTGTTGTTTGTTGACGTGTGGGTTGTTGTGGTTGATGTATTTTGAGCCGAGCTAAGCCTCGGGGATGTTAGATTTATAGGGGAAATGCTGCCGAAATTTCGGTAGGCAAAATTGAAGTTAAAGGCATTTTTAAGCCTAAGAATCTCAATTGGTAACTTTGACCATTTGCAGATTTTAGACGAAACGGGACTTGACTTTTGGGAGAGCATACGACGTCTGTAAGGTATGTAAAGCTTCCCACTTCTTCGTTTGGCATGTCTTAGTATGCTAGGTGAATATTGGAACTTCCGGAGCATTTCTGCTCCTCGAAACCCGATCCACAGAAAAGTTACTATTCATTCAATTCGATTGAAGCCTAAGGGCTCTATTTTGGCTAGAATGCCACCAATCGTCCGAAACCTATCGAAATGTGATCGGGTCACCTGGTAATGATTATGTATGACCCTTTGGCCTGTTAATGTTCGTGAATTATGTTCGCCACCTCAATTTGACTCGAGGTGGGCCCGCTAACCCCGAGACGCCCTATTTGTCCTATCGGGCTCTCCTTTGGAATAAGATTTGATATGAACCCTTTGATTTTGAAACGTTCTGCTATGGGCTATGTTTTGAATATTGTGATATGCTAAGTCACGTTTTGAGCCATACGTAATATTTTGGAAACGTTTTGTGAAATGAAACTTTGTATCGACTAAGTATTCGATTATTTTGTACTATGAAATGACTTATGAGACTACTAAGTTTTGAAAGGCTATTTTGAAATATGGATTGCATTTGTTTGCTCACGACTCCGCTCGTGCCTTATGATGACTTCGTTCACCGGTTCCCGGGCCGGTTATGATTCGTGCGCCTTATAATAATTCGGCTGTATGCTGTGTTACGGTTCCCGAGGCTTCGCCATAGGGCCGGGTTCCGTCTGGAGTTATGCTGTGATATGGCTCGTGATGCGATACGCTCACCTATGATTATGTTTGTGTTCGGGGATGTACGGAGATTTGAAAGCTTCTGGTGTTATGCTGTGTGTGGCGCCAGCGTCGGAGTGGCGACCACGTTCCTAAGCGTTTGTATGATTTCGTTTGCATTATATATACGTATATGATCTTGATACGGATTTTAACATACCGATTTGTATTCCACTTTGTTACCTGATTTGCTTTCGTTTTGATCCATATTTCTGTACTCCGTGCTTTACATACTCAGTACATATTTCGTACTGACCCCCTTTCTTCGGGGGCTGCGTTTTATGCCCGCAGGTACAGACATCGGTGATCCTCCGCAGTAGGCTTCACTTCTTGCTATTCCGGAGTACTCCTATTTGATCCGGAGTCCACTTTTGGTACAGACTCTTTTTGCTTTGTATATATTCGGTATATTTGACTATTTGGGTACGGCGGGGCCCTGTCTCGCCATATGTCTTTGTTTTGAGTTCGTAGAGGCCTGTAGTCATATATGTGGGGGGCGAGGGTCCTATGTATGTTTGTCTGATTCCGTTTTCTGGTCTTAAGGCGGTCTGTTTGTTATGCTGGCCCCAAATGGCCCTTATGCTTATATTTGCACTTTTGACCGGCGATGTCCATTCCGCCGCTCAGTTTGTATTTGATATGATATTTTGATTTGGCACGACCGCTTAAGACATATTTTGATATAAATTATGTTCGATATGATTTCGAAAAATTATGAAATAAGTTTGGATTTGCAAATGAATGTGCGATTCGGTCTGGGTACCCAGGTAGGGTGCCAGTCGCGGCCCACGGGGCTGGGTCGTGACAATAATGTAGAACCCGGATCAATCAATGCATATACGTCATAAGAGAATACTGATAATATACCTGTGACAATATCAGGGGAAGACTCAAGATCCTGTCGCCCAGCTAGTGCATAGATATGATGCTGAGGACCACTCGAACCGGACGCTCCTCCTCGATCCTTGCCACGGCCTGCTGGTGTCTGTGAGCCTTGCCCTGGAGGGCATATAGATGAGGAAAAACTAGTTGTTGATCCTGTGGGCTAGACCCTACCTCTACCACCTATCTATGGACAGTCACGCTTGATATGGCCTGGCCGACCTCCGGCATAACAAACATCTAAACCCAATCGGCACGGTCCCCAATGCAACTTACCACACTGAGTACATCGTGGTATAGGTGGTCTCATCTGACTGGAACCACTCCTAATCTAAGAACTGGGAACTCTGGAACTCTGAGCTGGCCTAGAATAAGTGGGTCTATCAAACCTGGGTCCAGGAAACCGTGGATGTGCGCTAGCTGCTGAATGAGCTGAGCGTTTAGAGAACTGCTGCCTTGGGCCATCTCTGAACTCACTGTCAAACCCTGAAAGCCTGGCCCTCTTGCTCTGACCCCTATCACCATGGCCCGCACCCTATCGCTGAGCCTGAGCAGCTACTAACTGGGTCAGCAAAAGGATGGCCTCTCTCATCTCCTGGCCTGAGGCATCCGATGGAGGAACTGGGGGTGTTGGAGCTGGAGCTGAGGCTTCTTCGTGCTCCTCTAAAATGGGTGGAGTATGAGAGGTCCGAGATAGTTTTAGAATATTTTTTTATATTAGTATTATCATGTGCAGGTCAATTGACCAAACTCATATCATATAATAAAGTCCTTTTTATAGTTTTCTTTATCTTCTGATTTATCGTCATTCAAGGTTTGCAATTGATAGCTTCCGCATGACACCCTAATTATTTCGATCCCAACAAATGGTATCAAAGCCGATGGTTCAGCCAATGGTTTATGGGGTTGAAGACAGGTTCAAGGCGTGTTCAAATCAAGCTGTAATCAATTTCACGATAATGAAGTTTTTGTCCAGAGTACTACATGTGGTGATAAATTTTCAACCATATTTTCAACATCTTTACTGTTGCATCTTTAAAAGTAAAGCAAAAATAATTTTAAACCAATTTTTAAATCATAATATTTTTAACCATGGCAAGCAGCAGTGATGAAGATTATATGAAAATGAAAAATAAAGATTATTTTGCCAGAAAATACAGGCCAAGGGGAGATTTGTTAGGGTTTGCCCTGAATTTACTGCCTTATTTGAATTTTACCATAATTATGTTTAATTAAAAAAGGATTTCTTGGTAAAAAGTGTTTTCTTTGTGGAAAAGGATTCTACCATATTTATCCCTTTTCTTGGAGGAGAAGTTTTTGGACTTCTATAAATAGAGGATTCATTCTTCTCATGCAAAACACAAAAGCATCAATAATGTAGTCCTTTAGAGAATTTTGCTTAAGAGGAGATTTATTCTCTCAATAGTTTTAGAATATATTTTTATATTAGTATTATCATGTGTAGGTCAATTGACCAAACTCATATCATATAATAAAGTCTTTTTTATAGTTTTCTTTGTCATCTTTTTTATGACGCCCTGACTATTTTGATCTCAACAATTATATATCCCTTTAATTTTCTAGCTATAGTGACTTTATGGATAAAGTGATTTAACTTGAGTGACTTTATTGATACAAAATAAAAATAAGTGACTTTAGCAAGTAATTTACTATACTTGGATGACCATATATGAAATTGTCCCTATTTTTGGGTTCAGGATTTGCTGAATGTTGTCTACTGGTAAGTTGGTCAATTCATGATACAAATTCAACTTTACAATCGCACCTCAATTGCAAGCTGTTTAGGATCAGCTATAAGAATCTTCAATATCCTATTCACTCCTAATTACATTTCATTTCTAATACTAGGTGTTCTTTCGTTTAATTTCTTACTGACATTTTTAGATCTTCCAGACAAACAGGTTTCTAGTACACACACAAAAAAAAAATGTTTAGCTACTCTTAATTGTAAATGAAAGAGTTTCCACAGGATCACAAGAAAGGAAAACAGTTGAAAGCAAACGTCCTTGCATAAGTCATTGTTACCTCCAATAATTTCCCCTTCTCCTTATCGATCAAAACAAAACAAAACAAAACAAAACAAAAAAAGTCCTGTAGAGGACGTGTTATCACCAGTATTAGCTTGTGACCTACCTCAGATTTTTTATTATCACAAATATATAGTACATTTCGAAAAAAAATTCATAATGGGTGAAGCATATATATGACATGATGTGTGAGGGAGTATTTTATTACAATTAGAATGCGGGTCCCACCACTTTATGCTCTTCGTCTGTTTCTTCTTTTTCCACGTTTTTTTTCCGTCCTCTTCACCTCTTTCCTCTTTTTTTTTTTTTTTCATTTTCTTTTTTTTCATCAATTTTAAAATCAATTCTATTATACACAGATTAAATTTTTTTAAGATATTTTTCCGTTTTATTATTAAGCTTTTCAACTTTTTCTTAAAAAATCAATTAAACTCCGTACAAGTTTGAAAGAAAATAATTGGCACTCAAAAAAAAAATTAATGTAAGAATTGATAACAAAAAATGAATGTAAGATACTTTTAAAAGTAAAAACACCTTAGGAAATTTATTGGAGTTCTCTTTTTTTTTCTTTTTATTTTAGTATATATTCAATTCAAAGTTGCTACATAAGAATTTTCTTTTTCGTTTAGTATATATTCAATTCAAAGTTGCTACATTCTACACTCGAGAAATTCAAAGTCCTAAGTGTTATCAAAGTAAATCCTAAATTTAGGAGTGTGCAAAAATCGATTTAACTAATAAACTGAACAGAAAAAAAAGTTATTGATTTAGCAATCTATTTGGTTAATATTTTTTTTAATTTTTAGTAATCCTTTCATCTTAGAGTATCGTTAACCGAATGTCCTGTCATACGTCATTGTTAGCTCCAATAATTTCCCCTTCTTTTTATCAATCAAAACAAAAAAATGGGTCCTGAAGAGGATAAATTATTACGAGTATTAAATTTTGATCTACCTCAGATTTTTTATTATCACAAATATATAGTACATCTCGAAAAAAAGAAATCACAATGTGTGAGGCATATATATGACATGTTGGGTAAGGAAATATTTTATTATAATTATAATGCGGGCCTCACCACGTGATGCTCTTCCTTTCTTTTTCAACGGTTTTTTCTTCCTCTTCAATCATTTCTCTTTACTCTTTTTTTTTTCTTTTCATTTTCTTTTTTTTCATCAATTTTAAAACCAATTCTATTATATGCGGATTAAATTTTTTTAAGATATTCTTCCGTTTTATTATTAAGCTTTTCAACTTTTTCTTAAAAAATCAGTTAAACTCCGTACAAGTTTGAAAGAAAATAATTGACACTCAAGAAAAGTTTTTAATGTAAAAATTGATAACCAAAAATGAATGTAGGATACTTTTAAAAGTAAAAACACCTTAGAAAATTTATTGGAATTCTCTTTTTTTTTTTTTTTTAGTATATATTCAATTCAAAGTTGCTGCATAAGAATTTTCTTTTTCTTTTAGTATATATTCAATTCAAAGTTGCTACATTCTACACCCGAGAATTCAAAGTCCTAAATGTCATCAAAGTAGATCCTGAATTTAGGGGTGTGCAAAAATTAATTTAACCGATAAACTGAACAGAAAAAAAGTTATTGATTTAGCAATCTATTTGGTTAATATGTTTTTAATTTTTAGTAATCCTTTCATCTTAGAGTATCGTTAACCGAACATCCTGTCATACTTCATTGTTACCTCCAATAATTTCCCCTTCTTTTTATCGATCGAAACAAAACAAAACAAAAAAAATGGGTCCCACCTTAAAGTTTTTAAATATACTATGTCTTGACGGAAATTATCTCCCAAAATAACCCGAAATTATTTTTTAAACTGCTCCATCATTTAAACCCGACTCAACTAAATAATAACCCATAATATCCCCTTATTTCCCCAATTTCCTTAAACTTCATACCTACGTATTGGGGGAATAAAGATATCTTATGAGTTATTATTTAGTTGGGTCAGGTTTAAATGATGGAGTGGGTTTAAAAAACGATTTCGGGTTATTTTGAGGGATTATTTCCGTCAAGATAGGGGTATATTTGAAAACTTTAATGATGAGAAGGGTATTTTTGACTCAAAATAAGTTCGAAGGATATTTTTAGTTCTTTTTTCAAAGTAAGGGGGTATTTTTAACCTTTTTCCCTTAATAAAATTGGTTTCAAAGAAGATGAAAAACAGAAAATAAGGAGAAAAAAAAAAGGAAAGAGAAAGAAAATGCCAACGAAGAAGAAAAGTGGACAATTGGTGGCACTTTGTTTACCCGACGAAAAAGAAATTTTAACAGCGGTTCAACAGATATAAATGGAAAGAAATTGATAAAACACCTCAAGAAACAGACTTGTGCAACTTAAACTTATTTCTCAATTTAATTATAGGATTGTCCTTGAACCACGGCAAAATGCTTGTTTTCTTGTAGTATAATTGAGTTGACTTTGTTCTTCACTTTTTTTAAACTAAATTTAAGAAAATAAAGGTGTAGTATCTTAAGTTCTCTTGCACAAATAAGAAGGAAAATACCCTAGATATTCTCGTAATCTTTACTTACTTTGTGCATAGAGTAATTAATTATTCAGAAATAGCTTACAATAAAACAGATCAAACATATATACTCATAGTATACTCAACTCTGATAATTTTTATTTCTCTGATAATTTTTATTTCTACTTTCTTGTGTTGTCATTGTTGGTTTTTTTTGCTCTTTTTTTTTTTTTGTTGGAAATAATATATTATGTATAAGCTTAATACGCAGCAGTACAAGATTTAGTGTTATTAGGAAAACTTGAATGTTTAGTGCTATATTAACATATTAAGAAGTAAGAAGAAATATACGGTTGGAACAAATAAAAAACAGTATTGTATATCATTATGTGGCTATTATAATGGTTAAAAAGTACTCTCTTATAAGCTGATTTTAGATTTTCTTCACTGTGATGCACCTATAACAGCGTTCAAGAGGGTCAAAGCTATCAAAAGGGGGATGTCGTGTATCATGCCATAAAACTAGTGTCATGTCGTGTATCATGCCATAAAACTAGTGTTGCTATACAAAACTTAAGTAATATCCATGAGTAGAGGTGCTGTTTTGATGGATGATGCTGTTATGGAACGGAAAAAACTAGAGAGAAAATCGAAGAGAGAATGAATGAAAACTCATTGCATTAATTCATTATATTGTTTCTTGTATCGAAAAATAAAAGACCACGTCTCTATATATTTATAGATAAATAAAGAGAATAAAATAAAAGAAAATATATTATTTTCCTTATAGATACCAAACTAAAAGGAAACTAAATATTTCATAATTAGTGTAGTAACTAAACTTAGAAGGAAACTAAATGTTCTAGAATATTTCTAGACTAAAAAGGAAGTAAATCTTTCTACCATCAATTACATCATAAAGTAGAAGAAACGTAAATTTTAACATTCCCCCTCAAAGTGAAGTTGGTGTATCCAATTTGAGTTTGAAAACTTGATTCTTCTCCTTCTTCTTGAAGGTTGTGTAAAATTATTTTTTAATTTCATCTTCACTGGCCAATTGTGATGATTTTCACTTTTCATCAATGAAGATTTGTGGAGCATTCAAGCTATATTGATGCTTGAAATGGTTCTAAATAGGTAGGGATAATATTTGTATGGATTAAAACAAGTATTGGTTAAAAATTGGTATTGATTGAAAATTGGATCCCGATGCGTTAAAAGTGAACACGGGTTAAAATTATTGGAGCCCGGTGCATTGAAAGTGAGCATGAGTCAAAAATGAGTCATGCGTTCAAAATAAAAGCAAGGGTTAAAATTGGGTTGAAAATAGGTATGGGTTAAAAGTGGTTGAAAGTAGTATAATTATTAGTTAACAGATGCAACGCAACTAATAACTATAAATATGAGGGTTCTGTTTGTTTTCCCTTCTCAACTTAATAATACTATTCTCTTTAGCTCCACAAAGTCCCCTCTGATCAACTTGTCAAATTGTGTACCAAATACAGTACCATGGCAGTTTCCAAGCTTTTTTTGGCATTGGTTTTGCCTTTCATGGTGCTAATTTCCCTAGAAGAAGCAAATGGTGCTATAAGTGGAAAAACTAGAAAATTGATTGATATGGCTAATAGAAAAGGCCCTTACTTGGGATTGGTCATTCCTAATCTATTTGAGATGAACCCTCTTCTTAAACACCCTAGTTACAAACCTAGTAACCTTACCATTGATTATGCAGGTAATTAATATAATCATAAACTTAATGTTTTCCCTATAAGTTATACTTTCATTATTAACATGATCCGTGCGTATGTTTTTTTTTTTCTCTCTTTTATTCGATCACTTGCTTATCGAACGTTTCCCTCGTTTATCATCCTAAGGGAGGAGATTTCAGTTTGGATACATTGATAAACAGCCCGTCGTTTTGGTTATGACCGGACTTGCCATGGTATGTATTTTTTATCTTTCCTTTTTATTGTGAAATTAGTTGTGCGTATGTCCTCATTTTTATTTTTATTTTTTGCATTACTTTCAGCTAAATGCAGGAATAACAACACAGCTGTTGTTAGCTCTGTTCAAGGTTAAAGGAGTGGTGCACTATGGAATTGCAGGAAATGCAAACCCATCTCTCCATATTGGAGATGTTGCAATTCCTCAATACTGGGCACATACTGCTCTTTGGAATTGGCAGGTACCTAATTTTCCATGCTTTTTAGCCAGTATGCAGTGTATAATCAGCGTGTATACATTATACACTAGTTACACACTTTTTTATACACCGTTTTATACACCGGTGGCTACATATAGTTGCACCTAGCGTCTCCCTAGAAACGTTAGGTATCCCTACATTGTATATTGATTATCCCTATATAATAGAGTATACAAAGTCTATTAATTCCAATTTTTTTTGGGTTAAAAAGACGATTTATTCTTTGGAATGGGCAGGTAGCTACTTTTCCAACATTTTAATTTAGGGATTTTTACACTACACAACAGCCTGGTAAAAATCACAGCAAAAAATAGGCCTGGTCTTTATTTCTTATAAATTTTAGCGTGTATGCAATGCATAATCAATATATAATTTGTGTGCATTAGTGTGTACACATTATACGTTGATTATATTGTGAGTAACCAGCAATCGATGGTTAAAAACTGTTGTAGCTAGGTGGACAAAATTTAATTAGCCGGCTGCCTAAATATGTTAGTTATCCCCACATTCAGGGGCAAATTTATGTATAAAAGATGGGTCACGTGAATTCATGATCATCCGACTAAACTTGGTATATTATGTATATAATCCTCAAAATATATCTAATATTAACTAAAGGAATACATGCTCAAATAAGATTGAATGGAGCACTGGTTAAGTGCTGGGTTTAATCCCTTGCCGCGGGATTGAACCCTACTAAATGCATTTTTACGTCTTTCTTTTTTAAATTTCTAAGCAACTTTTAACATTTTGCTCGCCAAGTTGACGTTACTATAAAATTTTATATCTTATCTTAAACGAAATAGTGAATTCATCCTCTTGAAATCCTGAATTCGTTTCTGCCTATATTGATATACTAATTATCCTTATCTAATATAAAAGTCTATTAATTCCAACTTTGGAAAAAAGAATAAGAGAAGAAAGAAGAAGCTTATTTGGATCGGACAAAGTCAACAAATCTTATCTCATTACAAGCAACTTTGGACTATTAAAAGTCAATATTGGTATAGCTAAAACATATGAAGACGTAGAAGCAAAGTTCACGTGCGTAATCAAATTCTATTTTGTACGAGCTCCAACAGTTTTGGTCTCGAAGAGGTTACGTTCTTGTAGAAATCTTCCTTCACAAATGGATTAGTGAATGCTGTAGGTTAAGTATTTGGGAAGCCCAAAGTGCTTTTTAAATAATTTCAGAAAGTTGAAGTGGTTGACCAAACTTTTAATAAAGAAAATATATATGTTTTTGAGCAGTATCGAAGCTAATATTTCTCATTAGCTAAAAAAATGGTATTTTTCCACAAAGCACTTTTGGAATATTGGTCAAGCACAAAGTACTGTTCTAATATTGACGGTAGTGTTTTTTGATTAGTCAAACACAAACTGCTAATTCCTAAAAGCACTCTTTTCGAGACACTTCAAACATAAAACACGTTTTAAAATAACCATATTTTGAAAGTTTGGCCCAGCATCGGATTTGATTGCGCGGGTACCCCTGAAGGCGTTTTCTCATACGATCATTAGTGTTACATTTATTTTGCATGTTTTAATTGAAAAGAAAGTTTTGAATTCTAAGTTATGTTTTGTACATTTACCTCTCAACGGCTTCTTTTCAAAAGTTTGAACTTTACTTATATTGAAATTGTGCAAAAGAAAAACAGCATCCAATAATAGAAGAAAATTTAGTTTAAGTTAAAAAGTCTTTGGTTGTTCCATTTAATTACGTACTGAATTTAATTTGATAAAAGTCAAACTTATATATCAAATAAATTTCTGCATGCAGAGATATGGAGATGGCCCTGAGAATGAACTACCCCTTGAGGTGAACGGAGATTACACTCGAGATATTGGATACTTGAAGTTTTCCAAATACGCAGTGAATGTGACAAATTGCAACTCAAATAATAATCTTCTTAACAATGTATGGTATCAACCTGAAGAAGTATTTCCTGTTTTTGGCACTCCCGAGGAAAGACAGCATATCTTTTGGGTCCCTGTTGACTCTCATTACTATGCAATTGCCAAGAACCTCGAGGTAAATTATATAATGTAGTACAATTTTGTTTTGTCTAAAGTATTCATATGATCAACAATATTTGCTTACTTGTCAAACGGGCTGGGCCGGGTCATAGTTAAGGGGCCGGGTTGGAGCCCGGGTTTGTGGGAAAGGGTGTCCGGCGCAGCCTCCTACCCGGGTAGGGTTAGATAGCGAGCTAATTGGGCCGGGTTGGATTTTAATTATTTTTAAAAAAAATTTAATACTAAAATTTATTAAATTTGATACTTTAAAATCTAGTTGTTGCCAATTTTGTTTTAACCATCAAGTTCCTTAAATTATATTTTGGTCCTATTTTCAATCTATAAATACAATTCATTCTTCCATATATTATCTCAAAATTCCAACCTAAACAAATTCCCTTTTTCGTGTCCTTAAAAAATGAAAGAAACGGTTGTCTCCTAATTAATAGGAACCCTTTTCCTAGCCTAAAAAATAGGGACATGAATTCATTCATTTTTTGGGGCGTGGAAAAATGTGGGCAATTTGTTAATTTCCTTTTCTATTATATTTATTTTTAATTTTATTTTTATATTGGAAACATAACTGCTTTATTATTTTCTATACATATTATTTAACCAGCTTATAAATTTGTTAATTATATATTAACTATTGTATGTATGTAAATTGTATATTAGAAATAGTATATTGCAAGTGTAAATGGCGTAGTAGCAATATATATTAAGCATAGTATAATATTTATTAGTTCTAAGTCTACAAATAAATCAATATCTATATATCCACTTTACATTAATTAAGTATTCTTAAAATAAACATACAAAGAGAATAATTAGTGTACGTTGAAAAAAGGAACAAAATATGAAATCCCACATCCCCTGGGATTTCATTTAATTATCAATCAATGCAGAATTTTATTATATATATATATATATATGTGCCATTTGCTTTACTAAACAGTATAAATGTGTTGCACCTAGTAAAAATCTCCTTTATTAATTCAAAAAAAAAAATGTTGATGGGCCGGGCAGGTGCCCCGGTGGGCCAGAACCCGGGCTTGATGGTGGGTCGGGCTATTGTGCTACATGACATGTCCGGCTCAACCCCTTAAATTGTTCCATTAGCCCAGCTCACTACCCTCTTACCGAGTTCCGTTCCGAGCCGATTATGGGCCGGGCAAGCTGGGCCTGGCTCGGGCCGACCCAGCCCAATTGACAGGTTTATAGTGGGGTTTATAATAGTAGTACAATATTTAATTGATGATGTGCGTGGATGGTTTGTAACAATTATTTAAGGGGGTCACGGTACACATTAAGTTTGTTAATTCGTGGTAGGGTAGAAAAAGTTTAAACGATAATTATATATTTTTGTTAAATACTCCACTTGAGAGTAGTTAATGAAAAAGAGAGGGCCCATGGTGGGGCTGATTAGTCTTAATTAATTTTAGGGATCTTAGTAGCAGTTGGTGGTTGCCTACTTGAACTCTCACCTTGTTGGTGAGGGTTCGAATCCCCACGTTATAATTTCTTCTCCATTTTCTCTTTCCCTATCCTCTATATAATAATAAAATAAAAAAATTATAAAAAAAGAAACATTAGTCTTAATTACAAATTAAAATAAGTACTCCATCAATCCTCTTCTCAAGAAATACTTGCAAAATAATTATCGGTGTTGTCTTTTTTCTTTGTCGCTCAGCATATTTTTGGAAAGTAGGACATCAATTTGAAATGGACGTGATGATAACCTTGATTCATCTTCAACAGTAACTCGTGTGTCGGCACTCGGCAATAAGATAATACGTAGCTAGTTAATAATTACTTATTTTTATGTGTTAGTGGACTTCATCAATTTTTTTCTTTTCTTTTGTAATTTCCATTATTTTGTGAGACAATTTCTTAATGCTTTTATTCTTGGAAAAAAAAACCATTTGTCATCCCATCTACAAAGTTAAGTTGTTAGTAAAATTACATCTATTATTTTTTTTATTACTTAATTATATTGTATTTCTACACGCTTTTCACCCGTAAGATTTGGATGTATGACTTCTACCTACTCTAGTATCATATTAAAGTATGTGATCATTTTTTTTAAAAGCTTAAGCCGTTAAATAGAAGACATTTTTTTAAGTTAATTAACTATGTTTGTCTCAACATTAATGTTTGTGTAACTAGGGTTTGAAACTAGAAAAGTGTTTAAACGCAACAACATGCTTGAGCCATACACCAAAGGTAACAAGAGTACACAGAGGAACAAGTGCAAGCATATACTTAGACAATGCAGCATATAGGAGCTTCATCTACAAGAAGTTCGATGTCAGCCCTGTTGAAATGGAAAGTGCAGCTGTGGCTCTCATTTGTTACCAGCAGAACGTACCTTACATCGTAATCCGTGCCCTTTCTGACATGGCGGGAGGCGGCTCCGCCGAGTCGAATGAGGCTGCTACCTTCATCACCCTTGCTGCCGCTAACTCCGTTGAAGTTACCGTGCAATTCATAAAGCAGTTGTCTGTGAAGAAATTTCAAGATGCCTGATTTTATGTATTTTAATTTGATGGAAGTTTCTTGAGTGAACTTTAATTTGATGTGTACTAGTACGTAAATTTCCCTAACAATGGAATTCGTATGAAAATAAGCAAAGTCGCGAAGGAATTTGTATGATGCGATATTGTTCTGGAGGTCAAAGTCGTATGTTTTTTCTTCAAAAGCCTCGTACCAGTAAAGCACTCCTATAATTAATGCATAATTTCTTTTCTTATCAACTTCCAATCATGCAGGACATTGTGTTTATCACAGTTAACAATTCCCCCATAAGGAGTAGCTCTATATATGTTGCATTGAGTACTCAACTTAAATTACCCAAAAAATGGGATTTGAAACTAAAATAACCCATTAAAAAAAAATTACGTAAGTACTTTTGCGCACTAATTTAGTGCACAATAGGATTAAACTGTGACTTTACAATTAAGTCATAGCGCACTAAATTAGTGCACAATAGGGGTATAAAAAAAAAAGGGCCGCGCAATAGGGGTATAAAAAAAGGGCCCTTCTTCTTCCCCACTGATCGATCCCCCCACTATTAAAAAAAAAAAAAATCAACAACGAAAAAATAGTAGTCCCCACATTAAAAAAAAAAAACATCACTTTCGTGTTATTTTTTAACTCGAAAGTCAATATTCTTAGTATATTCAAGGCAAGGAATAAGTTTCAAAGCTTGGATTTCAGAATAAAGCGGCACAGAACTTGATTCAAAAACTCAAAAACAACCTTTAATCTAAGTATTTTACTGTGGATTTTCTATTACATTGTTAAATATATTATTATTCTAAGCATGATTATTGCGTAATAGTTGCAGATTTCCAAAAAAAAAAAAAAAAAACTTTTACGCAAATTTTTCTTGCGCAATTGGGGCTGTCCACTGCCCTTTCGTTTCGTTATTTTTTTTATTAATTAATTGTTAATTGTTAGTTAGCTAATTGTTTATTTGTTAATTTTTTCTTAATTTATTGTTAATAGTTTTTAGCTAATTTTTTATTTTTTAATTATTTATTTAGTATTTCTTCATTATTTGTTAGCTAATTGTTTATTTGTTAATTATTTATTTATTTAGTATTTGTTAATTGTTTTATTTGGTATTTTGTTAATTGTTTGATTAGCTAATTATTTATTTGTTAATTGTTTGATTAGCTAATTGTTTATTTGTTAATTATTTATTAATTATTTGCAAGCTAATTTTTAATTAGTTATTAATTATTTGCTAATTGCTTGCTAGCGAATTGTTAATTATTTGATAGTGAATTGTTATTCTTTATATTTTTATTTGTGAAAGATTTGTTAATTCTTTGATTAGCTAATTTTTTATTGTTTGATAATGAATTGTTAATCTTTATATCTTTATTTGTTAATTTATTTATTTGTTAATTGTTTGATTAGTGCTAATTAGAAATTGAACATACTTAGTTTAGGATTGAACATCCTTAGTTTAGGATTGAAAATCCTTAGTATAATTTTTCGATAAAAGATTACATAATTAATATTACGTGTTAATGATTAATTAAAAATGCGTAAAACAGATACGACACCTCCACGGATCCCGATCCCTTTCATCCGGGGCCCTTCGAGCCAGAGGTATTTCATCTACAGCAGCATCATAAGTCCCAGCTAGTATGGGATGAGGATGCAGCTGCCAGCCGCTTGTTTCGTCCCCGGTTGATGGAACAAGCATGGGATATTTTAGGCGATCGACCCCCATCGCCGCGTATTAGATATACTATATCAGGGCGGTATCTACCATTGCGTCACTGCTGGTCGGGTACAGAATGATAGGGCTCTTGTGATGGCCATGATTGAGCGATGGCGATCGGAGACCCATACATTTCATTTCCGCACTAGTGAGGCCACCATCTCCCTTCAGGATGTGAAGGTCATTTACGGTCTACAGGTAGATGGACGTGCGTTGTATATTGAGGAGCCTCAATAGATGCCTTTGTAAAGAGAGAAGTTGACTAAGCTTACTGGTTTTGCGCCTCATGAGGGTGATAAATTGGGACAGAGTCGGGTGTCGATACATTTCCTCTCTACTCAGTTGCTCCTCGTAGACATGGAGCATCTGATTATAGAGGACACACCTCAGGTGGATGTTTAACAACATGCTCGTCTGTACCTTCTCTTCATATTCGGGGGCATCCTGTTCCCGAACACATCGGGTTCCCATGTGAGATTGAGGTATCTGTCATTTCTAGAGCATCTGCGCGAGTTGGGATGTTACAGTTGGGGTGCTGCTGTTCTGGATTACATGTATCGAGGATTCTGTCGAGCGTTTATGGGCCCGAGGACCGATGTTGCTGCATTTTGCCTACTCCTCCAAGTAATATATTTAAGTGCGTGTAATTTTATTCTAAATATAGCTTTTTGAAACGACGTCTAATAAAACATTTTTTTAATGACCCTTTCATATATGAGTGTGGACTAGGATGAGACCTTTTCAGCCCATAGCTGCTCACCCTCCGCTTGGCTACTTTGTTGATATGGTGCCATACTCGTGGAGATGGATGGGAGGTGTAATCCGAGATATGGATACGCACCACAAAGTTCTCCCGTTCAGGGATCAGCTAGATCATATGAAGGCGGACACGGTAAGTTTTTTTTATTTAACATTAGTATGTTATTTATTTTTACTATTTTAGTCTTTTATTGTTAACTAATTCAATTCTTTTTACATGCTTTTATATGGACACCGTATGTTCAGATTTTGGATCATGTGCTGGCGTTTTGTAAGGCTGGTTAGTGGTGGGCATGATACGGTATATCGATTACCATACCAAAAACTGAATTTTTTATATCGTGGTTTTGGTATTATGGTGTTTGGTACGGTATTTGGTATGCATTTTTAAAAAACTTGGTATTCGGTATAGTATTTGGTATTTGTGAAAAATATAACGAAATACCGATTACCATACCAAAGTATTCAGTTACATATATAATTCATATATATAAGTATTAAAATACTAACAACTATATAATCTAGTATTAGTACAAAATTAATTGTTTAGATGTTGATATTTTAACTAATTAAACTTGATTGAAATACCTTTTTTGGAGTATCCGTTAATACATATGGATATCGTTGAGGATCACGTGATCGACCGCGTCTTACGACAGTTCATCCATGTACAGAATATACCTGAGCCGGTTACTTGGGAGCACGACCATTACTCGCGAGACGAGTGTGCGACCGTCACTGATGCATGGCGGGCCTTTATGAAACTCCAGGTCCAGCATTGGGATCAGAGGATGGGGACCTAGCGGTGGTCGGACATGCGACTCCGGTTCAGAGGTACATGGAGTGGTACACGCGGATCACTCGCAGCTTGATTGATTACCCTGCGAGGCCTCATACAGATAGCTGAGGATATGTAGCACCCGCAGGATAGTATGAGGCGTTGGTAAGTTTTCTTAGTCTTAAACTTAATTAATCGTCTTATGTATTACATTACAAATTTATTCAATCATTAATAGTTGCAAACAAATGTAGCTACGGACCATACAGAGGATGCGCTGGGAGAGCTTGGACTATATGGAGGCCCCTGAGATAGCGGGATATGCAGCAAGGATGGTTCAGCTAGCCGAGGTGGTATGCTATAGGCACAAGAGCTCGGACGTCTCGAGGAGCGTGTTCCAGAGGTCTGCATCAAGCAGCATATGATCGTGGTCGTGGTCATGCCGGAAGTGGTGGTGGCAGAAGAGGGGATGACAGAAGGGGTGGGGCTAAAGGGGCTGGTGGCCGAGAAGATAGGAGCAAACGAGTTAGTGGCCGAGGTGGTAGGGACAGAGGGGCTGGTTGTCTAGTAGATGAGCCTAACGAGCATGCTCCAGTTCTAGCTCCAGCCCAGCAGCCTCCGTCGACTTTAGAGATCCCATCTATTTCTTACCGACCATCGACTTCAAAGCATCTGTAGACTTCAAGGCGACCGTCGACACCTCTATATACGCTGGATTTATTTTTAGATCACATGTTCTGGTCATTGTCTGCACAGCCACCAGTTCGTCATCCACAGGGTGAGCAGCCAGTTCGTAATCTATAGGGTGGCACGGAGCTGGACTTCGAGTCCTTATTCGAGGACTTCAACATGTTTTCGAGTCAAGATGTAAGTGTTTAAAATAATTATTTTAATTAATTAAAATATTTATACTAATTATTATATAATTTTCCATTTCTTAGGTTCCAACTCCAGCTCCAGCACCATCTACATCTCCGGCTCCGGGGCCTACTCATGAGACCACTGAGGAGCCAGCTCAAGAGCCTTCTCACCAGCCATTTCAGGAGCCCGTCCACACACAGGTTTGATTTTTCACAATAAAATAATGTATTAATTAATTATTTATATGTTATTCCATGTTTAGTTTAGAATAAATCTAAACTAAATTGTTTATATGTTATTTCAGGTTCATTCTTCTGTGCCTGTGGACCCGTCTCCTACTGAGATTGAGTCATCTCCTGAAGCTGATGACATTTCAGCCACCGTCGTCTCCCATAGGAAGCATATTTTGAACAAGGCCCTAAGGAAGAGAAGGCAGGATGATCATGCCATAGAGCATGTACATATTAAGAGGAAGAAGGGAGGTGGAGATGATGGTGAGGGTGGTGGGGTTCGCCTTAGGCCTAAGGTTATTCTAAAGGCTCCCACATGTGGGACCTAGGGGGATGGAGATTGTGTACTTGTAAATAAAATGTAAATTTTATGTTAATATTGTATTTTTTTGTATTATTTTCTTAATGATAATTAGTTATCTTAGTTTTTATTGTCGTTTAATAATAACTCGTGCGGCGTCCTAAATTAATCAAAACCCTAATAAAATAAAACATTTAAACCTAAAGATAACAAGTTTTCAAACAAACAAAACTTACTTCGGGGCACTTTACAACCCCTAAAACGACGATTCAAACGTATAAGTATAATTGATGTGTTAAGCCTATATTATTGTTCGCAGAAAAAAAAATATCAGGTTGTATATAAAATATTGATATTCCGGCGTTTTGAAACATGACTAATCTTTGGTCAAAGTACGAAAAAAAAGTGAATTTCAAAACTTTTGGCCAATGAACAAAGGGTTGGGGCCCTTTTTTTATACCTATATTGCTCACTAATTTAGTGCACAATAGGATTAAAGTGTAAATTTACAGTTTAATCCTATTGCACACTAAATTATTGCTCAAACGGTCCTTTATTTTTAATGCGTTATTTTGATCTCAAATGTCACTTTTTGAGTCATTTAAGTTGCACACTCGCTACTTATGTTGCATTACCGAGGACTTCGTTTCAGCAAAGTACACCGCCGCCAGGGGCTTTATCATGATTAACTAATGTTAGTGTTAGTTAGTATTATTGATGGGGAAGTGTTGAGAAGAGGTTTGGTAAATATATTTCCAGTCATTAGAATGATTGGGTGTCATTAAAAAGGTACCTATTTCTAAAAGGCTTAAATTAAAAGGTGTCTATTCCTAAAGTTTTCAAGTCTGTTGATTTGAACAGATATTTAGTTTTTTCAAAGGAAAAATTATGTGTTATAGCTAATTTTAGTACATAATTAGTGATATTAACTACCTTTTGTTTTAATTACTAATAATAACTAAATACTTTTTGAATTTAACTAATATAGCTACACAGTAACTTTCAGTTACTAGTGCACAAATACACCTAAAATTTAGCACCTCCAATTCCATATCCCCCTTTTAATGATAACAATATTAATCACTTAATATACATTACCATTCTCTCTCCTTTTTCATAATTTTTTGACTTTCTCTATTCTCACTCACTAACCATTTCAAATTTTTTATTTCTCAAATCCCTAAAAAATTCTCTCTCTCCTTCTATCAACCACCACCACGACGGGTGGCGGCCGCCCCTCTCTATTTTTTTTTTGTTTTCCATGATTTCAAGCTTTGTGGACAAATTAAACATAAGAAGGCAATTAACCTTTTCATTTTCTTTTTTATGTGAATGATGTTCCAACTAGAATGATCATTCATTATGGCTGTGGGCTTATCTCCCATTGTGGGCAAGTTGTAGCTGTAAATGCCAAGACTTTTGGGCTATGGACCAGTGCCCATAAATTTGGACCGAATTGCATTTGATCTGTGGCTAGGATTTTTTTGTTGGTCTAGGGTTTTTTAGGATTTTGAGAAGATGAAAAATATATGTATTTGTGTATGTTCTATGATATAGCTACCAATTGTTGTGGTTGGTGGTGTATTTATATGTGTTTTTCTATATTTTTGTGTATTTTGTTCAAATTAATTCCATCAGTTCATCTAGTTTCAAATACATGAGTGATGAAAATACATTGTAAGTTTTCTATATATTTGTGTATTTTGTTCAAATTGATCCATCAAATACATGTGTGATGCAAATTGTTACTCACACAAATACATGAGATTTAATATAAAAATACATGGGGTTTGATTGGTAACTTCAAATACATTAGTTATGCTATCAAATGCATGTGTAAATCAAAATGAAATCAATATTGAGAACTTCAAATACATTACCGCTAAAATACATGGGTGATGCAAATTGTTACTCACACAAATACTTGAGATTTAATATAAAATAAATGGGATTTGATTGGAAACTTCAAATACATTGGTTGTGCTGTCAAATACATGGGTAAATCAAGAACGAAATCAATATTAAAAACTTCAAATATATTGGCTGTTGAATATTTTCAAATTTTGAATTTTTGATTTTTTTATGTTTGAATGTTGAAGATTGGATGGAGGAATAGAAAATGGTTATGGAAAGGTAATCTAAAATTTGATTTTGTGGAAGGGTATGGTAAAAAAATACCAATTAATAGCTAATTAATTGATCCCACCGTTATGGCCTTAAATCAAGGGATATGTTTTATTTTTTAATGTGTTATTATGTATTTATAAGTATCAAATACATCCGAAAAAATACCTTAATTTGGGAAAACATAGCTACAAATGGTAATTTTAAAAGGTAGCTATAAATGATAGGAAACTACCAAAAAGTAGTCATTTTGTTAATTTTACCTTTTCTAAATACCTAATTATTCTAAAAGAAAAGAAGAATTTATTTTTCTCTTTCACTTCCACCGCAAATCATAACATTTTGTTCTTGTGGAAAATTCAAGTTAATTGCTTAAACTTGAATTTTATAGGCTTTGTAAAATTCTAGAGGAATTCTGCCACCATACCTGCAACAAGGAAGTAGGAGACTTAATTTTCTTAAGGGCAGAGATTACTCTATCAAAGCTGGATTACTTCTTCCCCCACTTCTGAAACCTAAATTTCTATAGATCTTAAGTAATTTAAGTTATTCAATAATGCAAGGGAAAAAGTGATAGACAGAGTAGCGATGTTCTGCATCAAACTGATTTGACTATTGTGAAAGTCAACGACGGTAAATATCATCACTTATATCTAGTTTCTATTTTCAAGTCTCCATGAATTTTGGGGTGCTGAGGTCCCTTTCTAATGTATAACTTATTCTGACTTGCATATTGAGACACTGAAACTCTATATAGAAGGACGAGTTGTAAAATAAACAACTGATCTCCATGTTTCCTTGATTAATGTAAGATGGGTTATCAAAGATCAAATTGGAATTCTAAAGTAAGAAGTCACATTAAATGGTTTGGATAAAGTTGAAAAATAATACTCCCTTGTGTTTCAATTTATGTGAATCTATTTTCTTTTTAGTCCGTGTCAAAATGAATGACCTCTTTCCTAATTTGGAAATAAATTCACTTTATAAAATGCTTTACAGCCACACAAATATTCAAGATTTATTTTGAACCACAAGTTTCAGAAGTCTTTACTCCTTCTTAAATGTCGTGTCCAGTCAAATGAGTTCACATAAATTGAAACGGAGGGAGTATGGGATATCTCAAAAATATATCATAATGACAGCACCTCAGATCTCTTCCATAGCCATTCAACTCAAATTAGATATTGAATTCTAATATTACGTTTGTTTCCTACAATTAACTAGTCTTGAATGACTTGTTAATGAGATTTATTATCAGTTTCTCTAACATTATTCTTGACCAATGTAACTGACCATTACACTCTTTATTGTCTTCATTCTTAGCCTCTTTACTGACAATTAATATTACTTTGAATAGCCTTTATGGCCTTTGCTAGTTTTCAATATTGAGACATTCTTCTAGCCATCAGAACGTTAGACCTCATTCATCTTTGTGGCCTATATAAATCTTCTTTGGTTTTCCATTGAGTAATAGAAAAAGATCAAGAGAATACATGCCAGTATTCTTCCTCCTATATATTCCAAATTGCTGGGTTTTATATTGTTAATCTTTGTTAGATTCTGGCTTCTAGTTTTATACTAAAAAAGCTTATTGAATCCTGGGGTAACACCCATACCACGTGAAATATCCTTAAGAACAGTGCTTTAATTGACATTCCTCAAGCTTTGAAGAGATCCCTACAGTGTTTATGATTATGTATTGTCCGTAAGATTTTCAACAAATAATGACTTTGGCATTCTAATGTTCTCATCAGTGTGAACTAGCATCTGATTATTTTGCGAGGAAGTTGAAAACCACATCTTATACTGCTTGAAGATTGGAATAGCTTTGATGACAGTAATATCGGGTTCCATGTTTTCGTTTTAATTTTACTATCCTTGTGATTTTTGAAATCTGATTTACATAAATGCTAGGGTGGGTTCATAATTATACGAGGATCGCAAAATATTTGCATGCTGTGATAATTGGAATAACATGTTTAAAGGAAAATTTCTTTATTCTTTTACCAAATGAAATTGATTAGTTGGTAGTATATAATTTGGTCGAATGCATGAAATATGTGAATGGTTATTTTTAAGGTAGTAAAACATGAATTAGACTTACAATTATACTTGAAATATTTATTCTTGAGATACATGAAATAGTTTGTATATTATTTTGGATGAGTGAAAATATACATATGTTAGTTTGATAAGAACAAAATGTCAAACTGTTGATGTTTAAGGGTTACAAAGGATTAGTGAAAGCCATTGGAAAAGAATTTGAAATCCTACAAAGTGATCAAGGAAGTGAAATCAGTCTTTTTCGCCACATCGTGTATGAGGGGAATCGAACCCCCTCCGCCAGTGAGGGTAATAATTTATTTATAAATATAGAAAATTCTAATTGGAAAGTAACCCAAGATAATAGTACAACGATCATTGATAATGTCGAAAGTCAGAATGATACTACAGTAATTGCGAATACGAATGTATTAACTTTAGACAATATGTAATATGAAATTTGTTTCTTCTTTGGATAAAGAAAAGAAATTGACTCTCCTATTGAACTTAGGAGGAGTGAAATACTTACGGAGAATAAGAATTTAAATTCTGATTTTTATTTTTTCTTAAGCAAATTATGTTTTAGTTGAAGAAAGCACATATAAAGTATTAAATAAAATACTATTGTCTTGAATCTGGATGAAGATCAAAAGAAGTGAAGCAATGGCTTCAGGTTGTGTTTCCTAAAAATGAAAAGAAAATTGTATTGGTCATAAAATCGTTGTATGGACTAAACAAGCTCCAAAAGGTATGAAAAATTGATAAATAATATTATCAAATAGTTTGTAAATATAACGGAGCCTATTAAAGGATTTCAGGTTCACAAAGAATTACAGAGTGATAGTATATTGTTATGTTTGTGATGTGCTATAAGAATAATATGCAAAGAATGAATGGAACTAAGAAGTTTGAATTCTCAAGTTAAGATGAAAGATTTGAGAGACGTTTCCCATAGGTATCAAATTAAAAATGTAGTGGGAGTTCATTTTGTGTGAATATTACTACACTGAAAAGGTTCTTTCCAAGGTGTTTAATCATTGGGGTATTAGGAAATTTATACTCAATTTGATGGTTTTATCAATTGATTGAGAAATGAAAAAGATTTATTATCAAGACTATGCTAGTGCAGTGATAATTTAATGGTATCCCTAGTTTAATTGCACTAGTTTTTGCCTTTGATATACCGAAATATGCTCATAATCATAGCAGAGAACATTGGAGAAGAATCATAATGATACTTGGTTATCTTAAAAGGGAAAAATCTTTACCTTATTTTAAAATATATATCTTCAGTATTGAAGGACATTGTGATGCTAGTTGGATAACTAGTGTAAACGATAATAGGTTAGCGTCTCACTAGATCCTATTTTGGATAGAGAAGAAGATTCACGAGCTTCTAAGAAACTGACGTAGGCTACTCATTTCTTTATGAAATTTGAATTTATAGATGCAGCGAGATAAAAAGGGCTGGAAGACTTTATAATGTTGTGGCCACAACGGAAGCCAATTGTTCTCTTTACACTGTGACAGTGAAGCAACAATGTCTAAGGCACTTAGCATGATATACAATGGAAAATATAGACATATTGCTTTGAGACATTAGTATATACGACAACTGATTTCCGATGGAATTATCACAGTTGTGTACATCCGGTCTAAGGACAACCTTGCTGACTCGTTTACTAAAGGACTCGCGAGGGATATGGTAATAAGCACTACACCTTCTATGGGTCTAGGGTGATCTAAATTTGTCATTGTTGACACCCAATTTTGTCCCTCCTTTATTTAATTTTATTCACTCGGGCGTCTAAATTTACTGACAAGCTAAATATTTTATTTTCACTACTATTATTTGCGCTACTTTTATTTTCAACATTACGAGCATTACTTTATCATAAATTTTAAATGTTCGTCATCGTTTCATTTTTTCCGGTTTGGAATCGTTAAATTAATTACAAGACAACACTTTGTAAAATCTTTATTTTTCTACATATTAATTATTACTTGTCTTTACATAGTATATGTTGTACTAGTTATTAATTTAGAAGCCCAAAGATAATTAATATGGAGGAGGAATTTCAGCCAAATAAATGGCCCAAATGACTGAGCCCAATCTGTATGAAGTCTAAATAATTAGCCCACTACTTTAACCCAATACCCGGTCCAGCCCAACACATTACCCGATCCGGCCCAATTCCCTTATTCTTTTATCCTAATCTCTTCTTTTCTCTTTTCCCTCTCTGGCCGCCCCCCCCCCCCCCCCCCCATTTCTTTTCTCTCTCTCTCCCTCACGCCCCCTCCACATCGTCTCCCTCACGTTCCTCTCCACCACACCTGCTCCCTGCCACTTCCACCACGTCTGTCCCCCACGCCTCTGCTCCCCACTTCCTCTTGTTCCCCACGTCGATCGTCTCTCTCCCACGCTCCTCTCTTCACTTTAACACAAACAAAACCCTATAAAATGTGATCCGGAAGTTGACAAAAAAAAAAGGAGGAACGGAGCATTTTTTAGGAGAAGGGATTATTCAGTGTTGGGAGACCATCTTCCAAGCTTGAATCGGTTTTTCGGTGAACTTTAGCCGCGGGGGACTGAAGATTGTTTTAGAAAAAGGGGATTGAGAGGATTTGAGGGGATTTTCGGTATTTTGGGGGGGGATTTATCAGACTTTTGAGGAAGGGGATTCAGCGTCATCGTTTCGAATTCAAGAATACGAAAATTCAGAGGTCTTTGGTAGTCATTGCTAGAATCTGAAGATCATTTTGAAGTTCGAATCGTTCGTCGTAGTCGAGTTTAGATTCGAGACCTCGACGCCCACTTCACTGCACCCACGAAAGGTCGGTGAATCTTAAACTTTAACCTTTTTCCTTTTTTTTCTTTCACTGATGAATCTGTCGGTTTGAAATGAAATTAGAGTTTCTAGTGTAAAAATCATGCCTTCGGAATGTGTTAATGTCATATATGTGGTGCTTGTGTTGATATCCGGACATCTGTTATATTGGTGTATTGTGAAAGTAGACATCGAGCTTTGCTCTTGTCGACACCTGCTTCATTTGGACTAAATTCATTTTTAGAAATCATGTACTAGGTTTGTTGTTGCTTTCTGCCTATATAAATTTCAGAGTTCTGCTGCTGTCTAGATAATTTCAATTAAATTTTAGCTTTGTTTGCTATTTGTTTAAAGTGCAACATGGTTTGGTCGATTTGATTTTATAAGCATATTAGTATTACGCAGTTTTGGTATGCAAATTGAGAAGCATGAATCATTTATAGCTTTTAGTGTTCTTTCCATCTGTTCATAAATGATTTAGTTTGAAAAGATATTCAAAGTATGGGTTGTTAGGTAACGTGATTTAGTCTTCGAATGCATACGTATTTAGCTTCGCATTCCTGTTCTCATTTGAGTCTGTTCTCGTCTTCAGTTAAATAGACTGCTCTTTATTCCCCCCCCCCCCCCCCCCCCCCCCGGCCAAAGAATCTTGACTTAATTGTTGGTGAGAATTCATGTGGATTGCTAAGAACTTTTGCATTTGTTGATTATTGAACTGTACCGAACAATCTGTTGCTTCCCTTGTTATTCATCACTGTCCTCATCGTCATTCTTCTCTTTGCTGTTTTTTTTTTTTTTTACTTTGGTTGATTTCCAATACATCTTGCTGCTGCTATTCTCTCAGAATCACGGTTTAGTTTTTAGGCAACTTTGACCAGTCTCATCTCTGTTCGCCTAGTCGAATCATTGAAATGAACTAAGGAATTTTACCCATTACATCATATACACTTTGTATATACTGAACAAGATTGATGGGCATATATACCTGCTTTGAACAGTTCTTGAGTGTGCAATGGTTTTCTTTGCTAACATAATTGCCAAATGCTACTTATGGTTGTTGTATTGCTGCCATTTTAATACGTTACATGCTGCACAATTAATCCTACACCTTGATACTTTCCTTGGAGAAACTATCCTGTCAAAGCTAACGTAGTAAAGGGACAAACTGCCTATGGATATTTGACAATGCTATTCGTGAAAAATTAAGAATCAAGCCTGTCCACCGAAACTTTCTTTGTTTGCTCGCTTGTCGTGTCTGATGAGAAACTGAACTGATTGTTCTCGCCTTATGTACTTGGTCATGTATACATTTGCATTGTCTTCCCTGATTTATATGTTGCTGGGAATTGAATGATAACATTGCTCACTTTGTTTACTCGTTTTTATATGTGCAAAGAATCATACCACTATTCTAATCTTCATCACTTTCTTTGTTTGCATGTACACCGGAGTCGAATAGTCTTACTTTAAGACTCGACGTCATCCCGCAAAGGCTTGGAATGCGCATCTACTCCATCATTCACACCTCCCGCATTCGGTGTTGGGCTAGAAGCCCAACGCAATTTCTCCTCTCGTGTCCAGCTCATCCGCATTAGTACAATAAAAATAAAAGATTTTGGGCCAGGGCCCAATAATAGCCAACAGCGACCCGCGGCAGCATTTCTAAAAAATAGGTTGAGCCCATTAATTATATTTACTTCCCCTTGTTTATTTTATTTCTGTGTGTCTAACTTGTATTATGCAACTAACATTTTGCTTTGTTTTGGTTTTCTTAGCTAGAATGAATCTTAGTAAAATTAGTGGGAAAATCCTAGTATAATAGGTGGTTAGTCAAAAATAGAAGCCAATAATTAATTTCATAAATTTCATTTTCTTCCTTTATATTAAGTTATTTATAATTTCTATAATATTTATCTTTCTTAGAATAATTGGTCTTCGAAGTGGCATAACTACATATTTTGAATCAAAAGAACCATGCGTTGTGTTACTATCTTAAAAAAAATTCAAGACGTCACTAACATACAAATACTAATCCAAGTATACTCTATAAACGTTATTTTTAAGATTTATTCAACTATGCATACTTTTAGCCTAATATAATTAAATAAAGTCAATAAAAAGAAAACTCATGCCTTTTGTATCATATTTATAATAAAATTAGATTTTGGTTGGCATTGTCATATTAAAACAATTTTATCTAAAGTTTCAAATTCGCTAAACTTACTGCCTATATGAAAACCATTACCTTTTCAAATTCGCTTTCAATAATACTTAAAATCTTTTTTTTTTATACAAATTATTCTATTCTACAGGTCTTATTTTTAATAACATTTTTACATTTTCTTTTAAAACCTTAGCAATATTTATAAGCTATTTCACAAACATTCAAAATATTATATTTACATCTTAGCCTAGTTAATCATAAGTCCGGTCGGTTAACCATTGTTAATGGGTCTTAAAGGATGCCTAATACCTTCCCTTTAGACTAATTGAACCCTTACCTAGAATCATTTGGTTTCGCAGACCTTAAACAGAGTTAACTTTAAAAATAACTTTAATAAACGTTCGGTGTTCTAATTCACCATAAATAATTAGGTGGAGACTCCTTAAAATAAACAAAAAAAGGAATCACCAATATGTTGTACTTCTACTTTAACCCGGTCAAAATGGGGTATGACAGTCATTAGTTACGGGAACCTTACCTTTCTTATTCCTCAGCAATACTAAAGGTTTAAAAGGTAACAACAAGTTGTTATGTGATGGTTAGCAAGTACTGGAATTTAGTACTTAGAAAAAGGAGGGTGAGTACAAAAGTGTTCTTTATGAAGAAATCAGAGTTCGGATTAAGAACTAAGTAAAGTTCAGGGTAAGGACTTGGTAAGTTCAAGATAAGGACTTGGTTTAAACTTCACCTATATAAAACACTTGAAGTGGTGCCGCTTCGGCCAAAGTTGGAAGATAAACTTGGTAAAGTGTAATGAATTCAGGAGATAGCATAAGAACATAATCGGGTGCTAAAACTCATGGTGAACGAGTTGTGAAGTTGTCACGATTTATGTGTATAAAGCTTTTCCGTCTTGTCAAATAAGAATTGTGGTTTAACATAATTTAATCTATCCATCAATTTCTACAAGGTCTTGAAGAGTTTATATAAGTAGTAGGTCTAAATCGAAAGACACCTACTAGATGCATAAATCTCATAAACAGCATCAATCACTAACAAAGTGGGGGATTGTTAGTGTTAGGTACCTATTCCTAAAAGGTTTAAATTAAAAGATGTCTATTCCTAAAGGGTTCATGTCTGTTGATTTGAGCAGACACTTAGATATGATAAATACTTGATTATTCTAAAAGAAAAGAAGAATTGGATTCCACTTTTTCTCTTTCACTTCCACTACAAATCACAACATTCTCTTCTTGTAGGAAATTCAAGTTAATTGCTGAAACTTGAATTTCATAGGCTTTGTAAAATTCGGAGGAATTCTGCCACCATCCCTACAGTAACAAGGTGGAAGGCTTAAATTCAGTGGCGGATCCAGAAATTTAGAGTCGTGGGTGCTTAATTTTTTTTTTATTTTTAGCATAGAGTTGCTATACCCACAAAATATAAATGTATAACTATTTGAAACTTGATTGTGAAGATTTTTGACAAGTACAATAAATATCATTGGAAAAAAAAATTCATTATATTCTGTTTGTCTTCGGTGTCGTCATACTTTGTTAATGATGAACTACATAAGTTTGTAATTCCAAGATCAAAATGTAGTGCAAGACTTGTCCTAGGTTGAAAATAAATTGATACTTTATTTTATTGCACAATGAAGAACATCAGATTTACAACAAAAGAATTTAAATTATGTTTATATTTTGGCATTCAATTTTAGAAGTCTTACATAAAAAATTAACAGGGCAAAGAGGAATTATACCAGCAAAAAATGTCAAAACGACTGAAACCAACATGAGGGAGAAGAAGATTGTTTAAGATTGGAGAAATTATGACCAAATAAAAGGTATATGTTATGTTGCAGGGAAGGTAGAGTTTTGATTATTTTGGAAATATATAGAGTTTGGGGTAAAGAAACTATAAAGAAAAAGAGAAATCCAAAGAAGCAAATAGAGAAAAAAGAAAGGAATATAAATAAACTTCTATGTTTATAGAAAGAGGGTCTAGAAAATGGAAAGAGAAAATGAAAAAGAAAAAGAAAAAGAATCAATTTAACGGTAAAAGAAAGAGAAGAAAAGCATAACTGAATTACAAAAGATGAAGTGTTATAAAATGAAGCTAAAAGAGTAACAATAGTAAAGAATGAAAACAATAGAAATAGATAGACAAGAGAGGAGAGATTTTATTATTCTTCCAAAATGTGTTACAAGTTCATACCATATGAAAACTTATGCCTCTATTTATAGTGCTACATATGCATTCAATATATGAGATAATGGAATAACCATTAAGATGGTAGAAGATAATGGAATAACCATTAAGATGGTGGAAGATAATGGAAGAGGCATTATATTTGTGTAGTGGACATCCATACTATATATTTCATAACACTCCCCCTTGGATGTCCATAGATGATGTGTATCGTTAAAAACCTTATTAGGAAAAACCCTGTGGGAAAAAGCCTCAATGAAGGAAAAAGAGTACACATATCTAGTAATACGCTTTGAGAGCTGCCTCATTAAAAACCTTACCAAGAAAAACCCAATGGGACAAAACCTTGGTTAAGGGAAAAAGAGTACAACACGTATTTCACTCCCCCTGACGAAGACCAAAATTCAGATGTCGGAGTCTTCGCATTCCAATCTTGAATATCATCTTCTCAAGAGTTGAAGTTGTTAAAGATTTGGTGAACAAATCTGCAGGATTGTCACTTGAACGGATTTGTTGCACATCAATATCACCATTCTTCTGGAGATCATGTGTGAAGAATAACTTTGGTGAAATGTGCTTCGTTCTATCTCCTTTTATGAAACCTACTTTCAATTGGGCAATGCATGCTGCATTATCTTCATATAAGATTGTGGGTATTTTATCACATTTCAAACCACACTTTTCTCGAATGAGATGTATCATTGACCTCAGCCACACAACTTCACGGCTCGCTTCATGAATAGCTATTATCTCAGCATGATTTGATGAGGTAGCCACAATAGACTGCTTTGTAGATCTCCAAGATATGGCAGCGCCCCCACAAATAAATACATAGCCTGTTTGAGATCTAGCTTTATGTGGGTCAGATAAATACCCTGCATCGGCATAACCAACAAGATCGGGATTGCAATTGCTAGAATAAAATAAGCCCAAATCGATAGTCCTCTTTAGATACCTCAATATGTGTTTAATTTCGTTCCAGTGTCTCCTTGTAGGAGCACAACTATGTCTCACTAACACATTAGCTGAAAATGCTATGTCAGGCCTTGTGGTATTGGCAAGATACATTAGTGCACCAATTGCACTAAGATATGGTACTTCTGGACCAAGAATTTCCTCATTCTTTTCTTGAGGTCGGAACGGATCTTTATTCGCATCAAGTGATCGAACAACCATCGGAGTACTTAATGGATGTGCTTCATCCATATAAAATCATTTCAACACTTTCTCTGTATAGGCAGATTGATGGACAAAAATGTCATTTGTCAAATGTTCAATTTGCAAACCAAGGCATAATTTTGTCTTTCCAAGATCTTTCATCTCAAATTCCTTCTTTAAATAATCAATTGCCTTTTTGAGCTCTGCAGGAGTTCCAATAAGGTTTATGTCGTCAACATATACAGCAAGTACAACAAACTCCGATATTACTTTCTTTATAAAAACACATGGGCAAATTGCATCATTTGTATAGCCTTCCTTTAACAAATATTCACTAAGGCGATTATACCACATGCGCCCGGATTGCTTCAAACCATACAATGATCTTTGTAATCTGATTGAATACATTTCCCGAGACTTTGAACTACATGCTTCAGACATCTTAAATCCTTCAGGGATTTTCATGTATATTTCATTTTCAAGTGATCCATATAGATATGATGTAACAACATCCATCAAATGCATCTCAAGTCTCTCATGGACAACGAAACTAATGAGATAACGTAATGTTATTGCATCCATAACAGGGGAGTATGTCTCTTCATAATCAACACTAGGCCTTTGTGAAAATCCTTGTGCAACAAGACATGCCTTATATCTTTGTATCTCATTTTTCTCATTTCTTTTTCGCACAAAAACCCATTTATAACCAACAGGTTTAATGCCATTAGGTGTTTGGACTACAGGTCCAAAAACTTCCCGTTTGGTAAGTGAGTTTAACTCTGATTGAATTGCCTCTTGCCACTTTGGCCAATCACGTCTTTCTTGGCATTCTTTAACAGATTGGGGTTCAAGACCCTCACTATCTTGCATAATTCTTGTTGCAACATTATAGGAAAAGACATAATCCACATTTATTTCCAATCGATTCAAATTAGTCCCAACATTAATTGGATTAATTGATATTTCCTCATTTTCTTGAGTCCCAGGCTCATTGAATTCTTCAAGAATATCACTATTGCTCAAATCTCGAATTTCTTTATGAGGTTCTTTCGTAGTTTCATCTTGACCATTTGTTTTTCTTTTTCTAGGATTTCGATCCTTAGAACCCAGTGGTCTACCACGCTTCTGGCGTGCTTTGGACTCGTTTGCTATGACACTAGTAGATGGTCCTACAGGGACATCAATCCGAATTGGGACATTCTCTGCAGGGATATGTGATTTGGTAATCCTTTTCAAATCTGTAAATGCGTCTGGCATTTGATTTGCTATTTTCTGCAAGTGAATAATCTTTTGAACCTCTTGCTCACAAATAGAAGTACGTGGATCAAGATGAGACAATGATGAATTATTCCACAAAATTTCCCTTTTTATTTCATTATTCTCTCCCCCTAATTTTGGGAAAAATGTCTCATCAAATTGACAATCTGCAAATCAAGCAGTGAACAAATCTCCGGTTAATGGTTCAAGGTAGCGAATAATGGAGGGCGATTCAAACCCAACATATATTCCTAATCTTCTTTGGGGACCCATCTTGGTGCGATGTGGTGGTGCTACAGGCACATATACGGCACATCCAAAAATTCTTAGATGGGATATATTAGGTTCTTGACCCAAAACCAATTGCAACGGAGAAAATTTATGATAGTTTGTCGGTCTGAGACGAACAAGTGTTGCTGCATGCAAAATAGCGTGACCCCAATCAGCCAGGGGCAATCTCGTTTTCATGAGTAATGGTCTTGCAATCAACTGCAGTCGTTTAATTAATGACTCTGCAAGGCCATTTTGAGTGTGAACATGAGCTACAGGATGTTCAACTCTTATCCCAATTGATAAACAATAATCATTAAATGTTTGGGATGAAAACTCTGCAGCATTATCAAGGCGAATAGACTTTATCGGATTATCAAGAAATTGTGCCCGTAATCGAATTATTTATGCCAATAATTTCGCAAACGCCAGGTTGCGAGATGACAATAGGCACACATGAGACCATCTAGAAGAAACATCTATTAGGACCATAAAATATCTAAATGACCCACTAGGAGGGTGAATTTGTCCACAAATATCCCCATGTATACGTTCCAAAAATTCAGGGGATTCAAACTCAACCTTTGTAGGTGATGGCCTAATAATTAACTTGCCTTGATAACAAGAAGGGCAAGAAAATTCATTGTTTAAAAGAATCTTCAGGTTCTTTAATGGGTGCCCATTTGAATTTTCTATAATTCGTCTCATCATTATAGATCCAGGGTGTCCCAATCGATCATGCCAAAGTACAAACGTATTGGAGTCAATAAAATTCTGGTTTACGACAGAGTGTGCCTCAATTACACCAATTTTTGTCCAATATAAGCCAGAAGACAAAGCAGGAAACTTTTCTATAACAACTTTCTGGCCAGAGACATCCTTGGTGATACCGATATATTCAAGATTCATCTCATCCATTGTTTTAATATGGTATCCATTTTGACAGATATCTTTAAAACTTAATAAGTTCCTTCTGGACTTAGGAGAGAACATGGCATTGCTTATAATGAGTTTTGTTCTCTTAGGTAAAATTATGGTGGCTCTTCCGGAGCCTTCAATCAAACTAGTACTACCAGATATGGTATTAACTTTTGCCTTACCCATAAGTAAATGAGTAAAATATTTCTTGTCTTTGAATATCGTGTGTGTAGTAGCAGAATCAATCAAACAAATGTCTTCATAATTGGATTTTAATCCAAACTTGCTTTGAGAATAATCCATATCTTCAAGTGAAATTACATACACAAAATTAAATGAATACCCATTAAATATTAACACTTATACACATATAAAGTCAAGGAGGTTAGATAAAAATAATTTCACGTATTTTATCCGGTAAAATGAAGTACTGACATATTCATTACCATGACTCGTGCAAAAAACAAGTTGACAAGCTATCATCCATGTGACTTGTTACCACATCCCTCCAATTAGAAACTTAATAGGGTATAGCCACATTATACACATCTCAATCTATGCTAACAAGCTATAGAATAAAAGTACCAAGAGACATGAATTAAATATGTAACTGTAAAAATGAAATAGCATAACACTGCAATTTATACCACTAGATTTGATAAACCAATTCCCATCTTTCCAGTTCGCTCTTTAGTAGTATATTAATTCTATTATACTTCACGTATAAAGTGTTGTGATTAAAAGAATGCAAAGTGTAGATAAAATGAAAAAATCTTGTCGGCCAGAGGAATAGAAGAAGTAACAAGATATAGATAATTCAAACTCCATTGAATTGGTGTCATAAGTTTATAAATCTCCCAAAATACTCACTGAGCCTCTATAATTAGTAAGCAGAGGATACTAATACCAATATTAAAATATTATTTAATCCAGACAAACCAGATTTAAATTTTTTATTAATAACTGACTATAACAAACTTACTAAATCTAGACTAATTAAAAATAGTACTCATGTAAACAACTACTGTCACATGGTCTTTTATTCATCAACTATTACAACTAGTAAAAATTAAAATAAACAACTCAATCATCTCTAACCACAAAACCATCACCAATCAAGTGATCTATCTTTCGTTCAGGGTGCTCAAAGAAATCTGCTACATCCAAGTGTGTGATGTCAATTTGATTTTCAGAGATAAAATTAGCTTCGGGATTTTTCTCTTTTCTTTTAATTGATGCCTGATAAAGCTCAACCAAGTGATTTGTCGTACGACAGGTACGTGACCAGTGTCCACTTCCACCACATCGATAGCATTTGTTTTCTGAGCCACGTGCTTCTGGCACTTCATGCCTATCATCTTTCTTTTTCCCTTTTTGGTGGTGATTTTTCCTTGAAGAGTGATTAACACCAGGAAAATAATTTCTTCTTTGACCATTATAACCACCACGACCACGACTATTATCACGACCACGACTATTATCATGACCACGACCAGGGCCACGACCTTTTCCACGCCTGGAGTAGTGGGCATACACCTCTTTCACTTCGGGGAGTGGTGCAGCGCCAGTAGGTCGATTCTCGTGATTTTTCATCAGCAAATCATTATTTTGTTCAGCCACAAGAAGATGAGCAATCAAATCACAATACTTTGTGAAACCTTTCTCTCGATATTGCTGCTGCAGGAGCACATTCGAGGCATGAAAAGTGGAGAACGTCTTTTCCAGCTTATCAGAATCACTAATCTTTTCTCCACATAGTGTCAATATAGAAGTAATTCTGAACATCTCAGAGTTATACTTCATAACTGATTTGAAATCTTGTAGCCTTAGATTGATCCATTCATGTCGTGCTTTTGGGAGGAAGACCATCTTCAGGTGGTCATACCTTTCTTTCAAGTTTTTCCATAAAACGAGTGGATTCTTAATAGTAAGATATTCAATTTTCGGATCCTCATCAAGATGATGACGCAAGAATATCATAGCCTTGGCATTTTCTTGGTTGGATGCTTTATTATTTTCTTTAATGGTGTCTCCAAGACCCATAGCATCAAGATGGATTTCAGCATCTAGCACCCATGATAGGTAGTTCTTGCCCGAAATATCAAGGGCAACGAACTCGAGTTTTGTAAGGTTAGCCATAAAATAGAGAGAATAAAAATATTACCTTAACCTTCAAAAATTCCTTGAGACGGTAGAGTCTCGTGCTGATAACGTGTTATAAAATGAAGCTAAAAGAGTAACAATAGTAAAGGATGAAAACAATAGAAATAGATAGACAAGAGATGAGAGATTTTATTATTCTTCCAAAATGTGTTACAAGTTCATACCATATGAAAACTTATGCCTCTATTTATAGTGCTACATATGCATTCAATATATGAGATAATGGAAGAACCATTATGATGGTGGAAGATAATGGAAGAACCATTAAGATGGTGGAAGATAATGAAAAAGACATTATATTTGTATAGTGGACATCCATACTATATATTTCATAATATGAAGAAAGTAAACAAAACAAAAAAAAAACACAAGTGGAACAAAAAAGCTCTGTCGTTAGAGCTGGGGATTCAATCACGCGCATTCGTTGTCATCTTCACTGAGCTTCACCGCCCGACTTGTAGCCACAGCACCAACATGTATTTTGTTCCTCTGGGTGCTCATTATTTTATTTTGATCAACATTACCAATTTTCTATCTAAATATGTAGAGTCCGGATCGAAAACAATGGGTGCTCGAGCCCCCACATAGACATACGTGGGTCTGCCCATGCTTAAATTCCTTAAGGACAGAGATTACTCTATCAAAACTGGATTACTTTTTTCCCACTTCTAAAGCCTATTTTTCTAACTAATAGAAAGCATGGGACCATAAATCATCATAGAAACAGTAGCATTCAATTCAAAGAAAAGAAATTTAATATCGTATTCGTCTAGAAAAGAAGCGAAAATTAAATTTTCTTTATTATTTTACAGAACACAGTTACTCAAACTAAATTTCACATGTCACATCACAAAGATTCATGAATTTATCTAGGAATTCACCGATCATTTGAGTATTTATATGGTCATCTAAGCTCACATGCTTATTATTCATGTATATATGCGTGCAAATTTATGGACAAAGGCGCAATAAACCAGCTCGTGGACAAGAACAGGTCGTAAACCGGTTTGTTCCACACACTCAGGCGGGCTTATTTCTTCTTGATCATGGGCCACAAAAGTGAGTGTTATTCTGCATCATTTTCATATTCATTCCACTGAATCAATTTGTTTTTTCATGCAAGTTTATTGATTAAGTAAATCTAAAGACACTCTTAACATGATATGATATTGACTATACATAATTATTTTTAAAAGAACTCAGACAATTAATTGAGAGAGAGAGAGAAAAAGTGTGCGTGTATGTATATAGTATTTGTTTCTTTTAAGTAATGAGTTTTATCAACTTCCAAAGCGGAGGAAATTTTCTAGAAATCTTGGAGCGAAAATTTTACACAAAAATAAAATAAAATAACAAGCAAAAACAACTACTGCAAATGAAAGGCTATGAATTGATGTTGGATCGTAAATTAGTGCATAACATTTTAAAGAATATTGGTTCAAGATTGAAAAAATATGTCGGGGTTCGAGTAATTTATTTACATCATGGAGTTTTTTTCAAAAGTTACAATTATATTTTTAATAATATGGGATGATTTCTTAACCATATTTTGAATAGAATGATATTTTAGAAAATTATATGAAAAATAAGTAACTTTTTAGTTAGAAAAATAACTAACCTCGAGTGACCTTCTATGTATATGTAATTAACCTCATATAGTAATACTTATTAAACATTTCAAAGAGTTATTACTTCTATATATAAGCAAGAATGTGGAGTTTTTGTTGTCCTCACAATGTCATTTTGTTATTTCCTAGAGTTACTTTTAGAAGTGACATGTGTTGTTGATTTGTTGTTCAACTTTAAGATTTTATCTTATTCCTCTTTTGTGTTGCCCTTAATTGAGTTTAGTATTACTTTAATTGCCATCACATAATTTGGTAAATAAGAAAAAACACTTTTGAAATATTTTGCAAGACTAATTAAATTCCCTCCTCCCCGCTCCTACTATTTTGCGTTGCATTTACTGATATTTTGTCACTAATTTTATACATGGTAAACAAACACGTGTTGTTTGTATTATTTTATTTATAAGCTTTTGTCAACAAAAAATAATCTTAAAAAATATAATGATCCAAGTAGCAGTGCAACTATTCAAGAAATAAAATAACTAACAATTCATATATTTTTTATGTAGTTTTCAAATATATAAATTTTATTTTAATGATTCAAAAGAATTATAAGTCCACATAGTTAGTAAATCAAAATATTTAAACGGTAAGAAAAATATAGTAAAAGGTTTAACTGCCCAGATAGTAATACCTTCACATAAAATGACATGGAAGGAACACTTTTTTTCCTTAGCAAAAAAATGAAATCAAGGAACATATTCATTACATAATAAATCTACTAAGACATTAGACATTATGCATATTCATTACTCAATATTTCTGTCTTCTGAGATGGACATCACTAACATATATAGATATTTGCAATTCTATTTATAGATCTTATCCTCCTATCTTAAGCTCAAAAAATATAGATACCACTAACAATATTGCTTGTGCACTCCTCTAGAGATTTTAGAATTTAACATTACTACGGATAATTTGTTGAGTTTTTATATGATGAGCTTGCTAATGAAAGTAGTACCTTTAGCATGGCTTATGAAATCAATGAATATATTTTTGTGTTGTTAATTAATTTAAGCTTAAAATCGATTGTCGTATTTGTTCTTTTTTCTTGGAATGTTTTATAAAAAAGTGTAACACGGTCTATTTGATGTTGAATTTCAACAATAAATATTAAAATACCCAGTGCAATAAAGAAAAATAAAGAAGAAAAACATTTGCAAACAAATTAATGATTAGCTTCGTCAATGACTATTGCTTTGTAATGCATACTTTCAATGAGCTTGCTATTGAAAGTAGTGCTTTTAGCATAGCTTATGAAATCAATGAATATATTTTTGTGTTGTTTATTAATTTAAGCTTAAAATCGATCGTCGTACTTGTTCTTTTTTTCTTGGAATGTTTTATAAAAAAAGTGTAACACGGTCTATTTGATGTTGGATTTCAACAATAAATATTGAAATACCGAGTGCGATAAAGAAAAACAAAGAAGAAAAACATTTGCAAACAAATTATTGATTAGCTTCGTCAATGACTATTGCTTTGTAATCAGGGGCGGTCCTACGTGGTTTCAAGTGGGTTCATATGAACCCACTTCGTTGAAAAATAACACTGTATATACATGTATATTTAATCTGTTTTTAAAAAATATATATGTATATACAGTGTTATTTATATATTTCTTATATATTGAACCCGCTTGGTAAAAATCCTAGGTCCACCATTGTTTGTAATGCATACTTTCATTTCCCGTTAATTATAACGTCACTTATTCACTATTAATAAATCATAGTTTCTTTGCTTATTTGAGGTTGAAAAATCGAGCCAACATTTCTTGAACACTCAAATATCTTTTTGCAGTAATTGATTAGTCAACATTGATTTAGTTCAGAAAAAATAAGCGAAATTAATCCAACATATGACAAAGTTCAATTTGGATTATTGGATACTATATTCTCAAAATCATTCAATGAAATTAAAACGAGAAGAGCTCTTAGACCATGAATTTATTTGAAAATAAAAAGAAATTTTTCTTTAACTTTCAAATACTTTTATATTATGATTTAGTTTTTAGGACTTCATAGAAAATGTCGAACTACTCCTTTAATAACTTAATGTCACAAAAAGCGAGAAAAAAATAAAAAGTCAAATTTAATTTTAATGTTAGTATTGAGCCTGAACTTAGCACGGATCGAGTGACACTAGTTATCTACAATAAGGGTTAAACGACAATTTATGCAAAGCTACTGCCGCAGGAGTTGGATTCGTCAAGTATAAATATTAATTAATTCAATTAGGAAGAACAACTTTCGATGGATTCAAAGGAATGGATATGCTCCATACATTTGAAACAAACTCACCAGGAAAAACCTTTATCCTTTTTTGAGAAGTTGTCTAAAAAGTCATGGCCGTAGTACTCCTTTCTAGTGGTATTCCTTTATGTATATTATTCAATGGCTGCTTTCACGTTTTTGGGGAAAAAAAGTTGCACAGATAGATTATTTTATAGAGGCTGCCCTAAAAAAGCAGTGTACGAATTAATATTCTTTTGATATTGTTTTGCGTTTGTATGGCTGTCTGGATCAAAGATTCTTATTAATTTATGATATAACAAGCTGCATTTTTTCAAAGATACGTAAATTGTCATTTATTGACCATATGATGTGATAAAAAATTTCCTCTGAGCCGAGGTCTTTCGAAAACAGTCTCCCTACCTTTCAAGGTGGGGATAAGGTCTGCGTACACTTTATCCTCCCCAAACCTCACGTTGTGGGATTCAACTGGGTTTGTTGTTGTTGTTGTATGATGTGATAAAAATATGTGCGCTCCAAGTTCTTGAGATATTGTTTTGCCTGTGTATCTATCTGTATCGATTAAATTGTGGCGCAATCAAGTGACTGGACAAATTCGCATGTGTTACAAAATGAGAGAAAAATAAAATAATATAAAAATGGAGATAAGATTATATATAGAGGGAAAATATGGATATTGTCTTATGCAAGTATGTGTCATTAAGTAAAAGATAGAAAACATTTCATAATGAGAAATCATCTGTCATAACCCAAATAGGAGGCCGAGATCGGCATCCCGGCTTTACTTGACGAGCATCAACTTACATATCCTTTAATCATCTTAAGGGCCAACATGAACATGATCATATACACTTTAATGGAGTGAGACAACGTAAGCAATTTCTAACTTCTAAGATTAGAGTAACTTTGAAGAACCATTCGTACATGTTAAGTTGCATTCGGATTCGTGCAAAAAATGGTAAGGATAAGCCTTACATACCTTGTAATGTCTTGCCCAACCACAAGCTAAGCTTAACCCGCAACTCCTTAGTCGACAACCAGGAAAATGATACTATCGTCACGATGCTAGTGCTATAACTATCGCATTTGAAGGATACACTTTATTCTATAACAAATCAGGCAGCACCTCCCCTGTTTGCTTAACTTCCCTCAAGTTCAAGACAATCAGAAAATAGTTCACACAACAATAATATTCCTAACAAACTCTTTAAACAATTCAACAATCACAACGAGCGACAAGCTCAGTTTTACGATTAACAAACTATAGCTTTAAACCCCTTCTTTCTTCCAGAACTTGTTAACAACAGGAATCACAATATACTCAGTTTATTCCATGAATTTTTAGCCAAAAAATACCATAATTGGGTCTTCAAGACAGTTCAACAAACAACGACAACAAAACTACGATTTTCGACTTTTATCTTACGGGTTTTCAATCATAGGAGCTCGTCATGACTCTTACAAGCTAAAATACATGAAGGAGAAGTTAAATATTAACTCAAATCACTTGAAACAAGCTCCAACACGAGCTGGAGAAACTCCTAAATCCACCACAACAAGAAGAACAAGAAACTCACTAGCACCGTAGGATTCCCGGTGTTTGATTTGCGTTGTTAACCTTTGGATTTTTTTTTATCACACCCTTTAGGGAGTGTTCAGGAGAGCTTAGAGTCTGATTTGGTCGAGCATATGAAGTGAAATGAATAGAGCACCACTTCAGTCTTTAAAAAGAAAGTTCCACCGCCTTATGTGGGTCCCAAAGGGCTGCTTGTGCAGTCTTCCAAAAATGCGAATATCTCTGTACTCCGAAGTTGTATCAACAAATAGTTTAATTAATTGAAAACTAGACTTGTAGACCTTCAATTTGATGGGTGGATCACCCTATAACTTCAAGTATATTAGGATAAAAGCTCGGTGACATATGATCCAAATTTCAGTAGAATTATGAATGTAACTTACGATAACTTTTCCCGGCTTTTGTTTTACAACTCGCTTGACTTCAAAACTTAACATATGACTAATAAACACTTCAAAACCTTAAAACACGACCTCATTATCATATTAAGCACTCCTAATTTTATCCTAAAAGTGTGGGTTATAACATCTTCGATTCGTTTAACCTCCAAACCTCACAATAATTCCTTAACACTTGTTTAACCCATCATTAACTTTGTAAAGGTACTCAACCTCTTCGGATAATATTGATTCACTTACAATGCATTCTAACATGAATGTATGGGTTGTAACATCCTCCATCCTCTTTAAGAAAATTTGTCCTCGAATGTAAAGGCGTCTTAGAGGAGAAACTAACTTTTACGGGATTTACGAAATTTTTAATAGAGTCTCCTCTATAAACAGGACTATATCAAACCTGCCACGCAGCCAAAAAACATACTATATGCCACACAGGGCTATAAACATGCAACAATAACTCATTTGCCCCACACGGCAACCAATGTCAATGAAAATATGAGGAACTGTAACTTACCTTGTAATCAAATAACGTTGTGCTTCTGGAATGTTGTAACACTTCAATTCTGAATATGACTTGTGAAGACTCTAGTTTATTAATAATCTCCCATGAATACATTTTACTTTCTCTACCACTTAATGAACCAAACCAGGCCTAAATAGCTCTGATTCGCCTATTTTGAATTACTCAATAGGGGATCTATGGTTGGCCTTATAAGGAGAAGGATCCACTCTAATGTTGAAATGGTAGTTGTTAATTGGGCATCTCCATCTGATATAATGGACTCTAGAACACCATGTATTCGTATTGTTTCTTTTAATGCATAACTTTACATCATCTTTGACTGTATGAGTTGTTCTATCTTGTACGAAGTGGGCTGACTCCGTGAGTCTACCAACTAGAGTCTTACATACGGTATGGACGAGGTAAACCTCTTACTATAATCTGATGTTGTAATCTCACTATATCTGGAATACATATCCGACGTTGATATGTCAAGACCTTATCTCTTCTCACTTCGAAGACTGTCAGCTCATTCTGCTGACTCTCTCTTTATGCTGAAATAGAATAGAGCCCGCGTACTGTCACTCCTTCAGCTCTGTTACTGCAGGTAATACTACTATATTCTAAATAGTTACTACTTTTTCTTCTAAATTCAATAGTCGGACTCCCAAACTAGCTAGCTGATATAGCTCTCAGGCCTCTCCCTCTCTTTAGAGCCCCAGTAAGTTAAAATACTCATAGATCTACAAATAAGTGTGTCAACTACAACATTAGCCTTTCCCGGATGGTATAGAATCTTTTCATCGTAATATTGCAATAACGCTATGTCCTTGCTCTTCTACTTTTCTCACTTGATACTCTCCAACTTATAGATTAACTTTTTTTATTGCTCCACCCTTGAGGAGGATCACACTCAGTTATATCATCTTGGCTTATCTTTACTTACATCTCAATCCCAAGGACTGTTACATTCTTATGAAGGCTCGGGCATCTTTGTGTTAGCATGACTCATCTTAACAACCCGATTTTATCCCGTCTTCCCCAAATATCTATTTGCGCTGCTAATATTTCGACAACTTCGAAAAATAATTATTTTACTATAATTATTAGCTTTATTAAATACCGACATTTCATTATCCTGTTATAGTCACTACTGTTATTATCTTTTATTTTATTACCGTTACTACTACCACTATTATTATTATTATTACTACTACTACTACTATTATTATTATTATTATTATTATTATTTATTGTTGTTACCAGCATTATTATAATTCACATTTTTTTATCATTTCAGCATTTTTACCAGCTTATGCACACACATCGCATTTATTTTGCACAATTTAACAATAATGTTTATTTACTGTTGAACTTTTAAAATATTGTCGCACGACTATTTACGACGTCATATAATTTTATTCTTTCTTGACACACGTTAGCATATAGTTAACTAAAACGGGTCATTTATTTAAATTTAGAAATTCAAAGCAGTGTAAGAAGAAATATTTTTTTAGGAATTTTTACGCGTTATAGCTATTTCTAATACATAATTAGTGGTAATAACTACCTTTTATTTTAATTACTAATAATAACTAAATACTTTTCTAATTCAACTATTATAGCTACACAGTAACTTTTAATTACCATTTCACAAATACACCTAAAAATTAGCACCCCCAATCCCATATCCCCTTTTAATGGTAACAATATTAATTACTTAATATACATTATCATTCTCTCTCCTTTTTCATAAATTCTTACCTTTTAAAAAGGAAAGAATCTTTGAATGCCCAGTGAAATAGTCGTCTTCTTCTTCTCTTTCCCCTTCTGCAAAAATTTCACTTCCATTCTCACCAATCAACAAGTTTTTTAGGGTTTTGAGAAGACGAAAAATATATGTATTTGTGTATGTTCTATGATATAACTACCAATTTTTGTGGTTGGTGGTGTATTTTTGTAAGTTTTTCTATATATTTGTGTATTTTGTTCAAATTAATTCCATCAATTCATCTAGTTTCAAATACACGGGTGACACAAATACATGGTAAGTTTTCTTCTATATATTTATATATTTTTTTCAAATTAATCCCCTCAAATACATGGGTGATGCAAATTGTTACTCACACAAATACATGAGATTTAATATAAAATACATGGGGTAGTTTGATTGGAAACTTCAAATACATTAGTTATGCTATCAAATACATGGGTAAATAAAAAACGAAATCAATAGTGAAAACTTCAAATACATTACCACTAAATACATGGGTGATGCAAATTGTTACTCACACAAATACATGATATTTAATATAAAATACATGGAGTTTGATTGGAAACTTCAAATACATTAGTTATGCTATCAAATACATGGGTAAATAAAAAACGTCAATATTGAAAACTTCAAATACATTGGCTGTTGAATGTTTTCAAATTTTGAATTTTTGATTTCTTGAGTTTGAATGTTGAAGATTGGATGAAGGAATAGAAAACAGTTATGGAAAAGAAATCTAAAATATGATTTTGTGGAAGAGTATGGTAAAAAATACCAATTAATATAACTAATTAAATGATCCCACCGTTATGGCCTAAAATCAAGGGATATGTTTTCTTTTTTACTGTGTTTCTATGAATTTACACGCATCAAATACATCCGAAAAAATACCTTAATTTGAGAAAACATAGCTACAAATGGTAATATTTAAAAGGGTAGCTATAAATGACAGGAAACTACCATAAGGTAGTCATTTGAGTAATTTTACCATTTTTTTAGGCCAGAAAGGCCTCACATCAGCCCATATCTTAATTAATCTACCCAGCCCACACTCACTTAAGCATAGCCAGCCCACACCCGCAACCCGCCCGGGCCCAGTCGGTTTACCTCACCAAAAGATGAACCACTAGGGTTCGTCTTTCTCATCCGCCTCCCTCCCCTTCTCTATCTCTTCCCGCTCTTCTCTCTCCTCTCTCTTCGTTGACACAAATAGAAAATCCACAGGGTTCCTTTCATGGTCACAGGCCATGCATGGCCGATTCGGGAACGAGAATTAATGCCTTGTACCTTCCATCACCAGGGTAAATTGTCCTATTCTCCCCTTTTCTGTTGCTAATCTGAAAGGTTTTAAATGAAGTTCGTCCATTAGTGAAACTCGAAACCTTTTCTTATTAATTCTTTTTCATTTTCGGGACAGATTTTTATGGTTTTTGTCTAGTTCTTTTTTTTGATCTTGAGTAGGTCAAAATACCTGCAAATCTGAACGTTTGATTTGAAAATATTTGACCAAAATCCCAATCTCAATTCCCGCCCAGTTTTGAACCTCACAAAACCCTAGACGTTTCCTATATATGATCTGGTTCTGGAGTCTTCGGGGGCAGTTCGTTTGGCCGCACAAAAATCTCCTTTTTTTTAAAAAAAAGAGTTCTTCCCCTCAGTCGCCAAAAATCCCTAAGCAATCTTAGTTTCTTTTTATCAGTCTTGAATTTCTGAATATCGAGTTAAGAATACTAAATCAATTTTTTCTGCTTCGTGTGCATTGGTATAGCTTTGAATCCGAGCATCGCAATGCCCGGATTTGAGACTGTTCGAGTGTGAATCGGAGACTCCGCACCCTGTTCGCTGCACTCGCAAAAGGTCAGTGCGATCCCCTTTAGTCCGATTTGATTTTTGATGTGTATTCGCGATTCATTATTTGTGTGTGTAAAAATGCCTTTAGTCTACGTTCAGATTAGTTTAGTTCGAATAAGTATGCTAGGTTGCTGATTTTGTGGTGTAACTATCCCCTCCCGTTTTTTTTCATCTTTGGTTTCAGTTCTGTTCTATGAAAATGTGGTAATCAGATTAGTTTGGTTGAGTTTCAATATCATATGTTAAGGTTTGGGTTGAGATATTTAATTTTCTGCTTGGTTCATGAAATAAGGCATTTACACTCTTCGTTTTGTTTACTTAAGGAATCATGAATAAGGCTGTGTTAATGTATAAATTCAGGATTTGGTTCAGTTTGTTTTAGCTTAAATGTGTGAGACTGAGTGCATGTTATTAGTTTAAACCTACATTTGGTTCCGTTTTAATCCTACATCTTATTTTAGTATTGTTTCCAATCTAAGTATGCTGCTTCAATAGCCTTGCTACCCTTCTTTTGATTCTGGATTGAGGCGAGATTAGTTGATAGTTATGTAACATAAATCAGAGCTGTAAAAAACTGTATTGTCAAACTAATCAATCACTAAGCTGGTCTACTTCTTGACTGGAGCATGAGTAAAAGACATTCTCTAACGAAAGATGATCTTTTTTTTTAATACCTCTGTTAATTCCTCTCTTCTAAAATTTCAGAATGTTCTATCTTAGTTATCTGTCCTGCTGTCAACCGTAGCTAAGTCATATTGAGTAAGAAAAAATGCATGCGGTTTGGAATTGCTTATTCAACCCTTTGAAGCTTGAGTGTTAGAAATAAAAATGTTCTAGGTATCCTGTCATGGTCAATAGCTTTTATTATTTGGGGAACATTGGGTCTGAGTCCTTACATAGAATCAAGTCTCTGGTTTTGTTTGAATTCTTTAAAGATTATTTGCTTTCCCTTTTTCCGAAGGTGTAACCTAGTCCTTGAAGTCTATTTCATTCTGTGAACATGCTGTTGGAATTTCATGAATGCTGTGTCGTGGTGCCGTGCCTGTTTAAATTCTGATATGTTTGTGCATGGCAAGTATATTGTATTTTGATTATGTATATGCATACCTTAGTTAATACATTTATAGGGAGATTAGTGAGTCATTACGGATTAAGCTCGAACCCTCCCCGGTGTTAGTCATGCCTGGGATTCGTGAAATCCCTCGGAACTTGTGCAATATCGGGAAGATGGGGGCAAAAACTTTCCGATATTGACCTTCTATACATCCTTATGAATGTGTATACATGAGATATACCTAAATATACACAGCATATACATAATCTTTGATCTGTTTTTTTTTTTTTGAAATTTTATCTTTACATGTTCGTCCTTATTCTTTTGATTATATTCTAATCCTTTTCCTTTCATTTTTTGCATGACCACCGCACACGAGTCCGAGGGACTCGTTCGTCTCCCATATTCGGTGTTGGGCTAAAAGCCCAACGAAATCTTCTCCGTGTCCAGCCCATACGCAGCAGTTTTGCATAAAATCTCTGTTGGGTCGAGGCCCAACAGCAGCAAAACAGATCCGCAGCAGCTTTTTTTTGGGCTGAGCCCATTTAGCTTATTGGCTCTTCTATTTTATTTTTGCATTTAATTTGTATTGCATGATTAACTCTTTATTTTGTTTTGTTTTCTTAACTTAGATGAATTCTAGTAAATTTAGTGGGGTTTAGTTTTAGTCATGGGTAGTTAATTAAGAGAAACTAATATTAATTCCGTAAGTTTCATTTTTCTTCTTTTTATATTAAAGTTATCTATAGTATCTTAATATTTACTTTCAAAATAATTGTTTTTTTTTTAAAATAGCATATTTTGGATCAAAGGAATTATGTTTTATTTATTACTATCTTATAAAATTAAAACGTCACTAACATGCGAATATTAATCCAAGTACACTTTATAAACATTTTAGATTAATCCGATTATACATATTTTTAAGCTGAATCTAGTTAAATAAAGTTAGTAAGAGAGAAAGGAAACTCATCTCATTTTGGCATCCTATTTATAAAATAAGTCTAGATTTTCTACACCACTATATTCATACAATATAACCTTATTATAAGTTTGTTCTAAACAATGTTTGAAGTCTCTTCTTATACAAATTATTATATTTTCTATAAGTCTTTATTTTAGATAGCTTTATTATATTTAAAAGCCTTAACAACATTTGAAAGCCTTATTTTAAAATATCATTGGAAATCTTCTTTCATGTAAATTATTCTACAAGTCTTATTTTAATTGCATTACTATTTTCATTCAAAGTTTTTAACAACATTTATAAATCTCATTTTTAAAGCATGTCCTTTATGCAAATTATTATATTTTTCTACAAGTTAGTTTAAATGGCATTATTATATTAGAACCTTGATAATATGTATAGGCTATTTTTCTTAAAGTTTAAGCACTATATTTAGTCTTAATTAATTGACCTAAGTATGGCCGGTAAACCGTAGTTAAATCCTAGAGGATGTCTAACCCTTCCTTTTAGGATAATTAGAACCCTTACCTAGAATTAAAATTTAAGCAGACCATTAACGGGTTTAGTTAGCTTTTCCACAGTTAATAATTAGATGCCCTAATTCACCTTAAAATCAATTAGGTGGCGACTCCTTAAAAATAAGCATATAGGAATCTCCAATATGTTGTACTACCTACTTTAACCCGTTTAAAATGGGGTATAACAACTGCTCTTGCTCTATGTTAGCCTGACTTCAACTACTCCTGCATGAATATGTACTGGAGGTTCTCATGATCGACAAGGATGTCAATCTATACGGCATATCTTAACTACGTGCGTAACCGCACAGCCAATTCTAGTTCATGGGTCGGTAATTCTTTTCATGCTTTCTCGACTGTCTCTAAGTATAGCAATCTGCTTTCCTTATTCATCCTTACGCATGCATCACGAAGGCATTAGCTTATCTCAACTCTCTAAATCCTGGGATTTTTTGTATACCTTGAGTAGTATTCTTAATTCTAGTTCTTTATTCAATATGCATAGTCGACGATGAGTTAGTGACATACTTTTTTATTGGGTACATACGAACATAAAGAGATCAACATCATAGGCTCACTATTTCTATACTTGAAACGAATTCTTCCTCTTCCTAATCGTTCACTCCTTCTAATAGTGCAATCAGAGAAAGTTTGTCCGCTAATGCAAGGGATCTTTGAATCTTTAACTTAACTTTGATTTATCTTAGGTTATTCTCCAATATTGGTGGTTCTTGGTCATGGGGTTAAAGTGATCTTCCGATAGCTTGCATGAAGGTTGCTATCTCCCTTTTTCATGAAGACATAGTTTTATAACCTGCACCACTTCATAACCTTAAGGCTTGCTTCCCCCTTTTAGCTTTTCCTGCCTGTGAATCCTGTCGTACTGCTATAATATAACTCACATCCTCTAATGAGTCCTCTTATTTCTTCATAGCTCTTTACTTGGTCCCCTACAATCTTCCACCAATGTTCCACTTCTTATCTTATTCTGGAATTTCTAGCAAAACACTCTTTCATTCTTAATTTCCCTTACTCTAGTCAACCCTTATCCTTTGGTGATTTGATATTCCTCGCTTAATTGACAATCCTACATCTACTGAATTTCCCAATAATATCATCTGCATAAACATCGTAAAAGAAAATTGGGTCATACATCTAAATGACTTGCCTGAGCATAAATACGATTCTAATTACCATTCAACCATTGGAATTCTACCTCGATTCCCTTCGTATTAGTAACCTATTCCAATTGGGATGCCTCAAACTCTCAATGATACTGTAGAATTCAACCTTAAGAACAAGATGTCAGTATTATAGATCATACTGCAATTTGTTACCAAACTTATAAGAGAAAAGATCCCCCAAAATAATCATTTGCATACCTGTAGCTATAAATAATCTCAGACAGCACCGGAGCCCAATGCTCCACCCCCACTTTTATTCTGATCCTTTTGGTTAAGCTTTGGACCTTTGAATCTTGTGCCACTGACTTCCACACCAAAAGAGCCCCCAGAATTCATACAACGTAGCCCGACATATGCTCGACCACACTGATTACAACATGGTCTTATCCGACCTGAATTACTCTAGCCTTGGGATCTTGATGCTCGCAAACCCTGCCATGGCCCTACCTAAGAGGCCTAATCTAGTAAAAATTTTGGGACAGTCTGGCCTGCTGCCCATACACTTGCAGCCTATTACCGCTCGGTGATCTTTTGTAGTCACCAATTGCTCTGGCCCTCTTGGCTTGCCTACTACCCTTATCTGGATCATCTCCGGTAAATACTGGCGACTTTTGATTAATGGACTCCCAAGATTGTGCTTTCTGATCCCTCAGAGGATCTAACACTATCAGGTGCTCTAACACGACGCTTAGTTTGGGAGGAAACCAATTATGATAATATCTGCACCGCTTTCTTCATATCTAGATCACTCGGAGCTGATGGTTGGACTAATACTACTAGTGCTACTGGAGTTTCCCTTAGCTCCTCCAGTGCTGGAGGAGTCAGAGCTATCTAGGAGGGTAACTCACTTTGAGCCTCGGACGGGTCGGTCTCAATGGAGGGCATACTACTTGCACCATGTCCCATTCCTTTCTTAGCATCCCAGCTATCTGCATCACCTCCAGAAGAAGGCATCTCTGTACAACCTATATCAACACATACAATAGACTCAACTCCTATAGCTCAGCTCTATAGCACGATGTAGATCAAGAAGGAAAAGTGACAATCCTAAATGTCCCGTAGCCTCCTGATTATAAATGTGGCACACAATATATCCATAATTAAGACTCTACTAGACATGGCTCATAGACACCCCTAGGACAGACCCGCTTTGATACCAAGTTTGTCACGATCCAAACCGGAGGCTGAGACCGGCACCTAGGCCTTACTTGACGAGCACCAACTTACATGTCCTTTAATTATCTTTAACATTATAAGGGCCAACATGAACTATATTCCCAGAATGACAGAACTTAACATAAACAAGCCAATAGTGCTACATAACAACAAGAACATGTATATGCGGGCCGACAAGACCTCCATGATAGACTATATACATCACCATATGAGCCGGCAAAGCTATACACAAAACTGTACACAAGACGACTGTCTATGAGCCTTTAAGAATACATAAAAACTGTCATGAGTTGGGACAGGGCTCCGACGTACCCAAAGACCATCCATATATATGCATACCAATATAACTAGGCATGTCCGGAAGAGTGGAGCTCGCCAACCAACCGCTGATCAAGACAACCTACTGGATAGTCCGCCAATCTGTCTATCTGAACCTACAACACGAAATGCAGCCTTCACAAATAAAAAAAATGCCAGTACGAATAATGTACTGAGTATGTAAGGCAGGAAATATAAGTAAAAACAATAATGTAAATAGAGATGAGGAAAGACAACCTGTAACTCTAAAATGCCACTGAGGGTGCTTGACATGCATGATTTCGTTTAAAAACATATACATATATATAAGCCACAGTATAGGGTTGCATCATCATCATCATCATCAAGCCACTTTTGGAGGCGAACTGTTGACACCTAATTTTCACCTCATAAAATGCGTATCTTAATTTTCCAAATTTTCTGAGTCCAAGAGGGAGTAAGGATGCCCTTAAAAATTTAAAGATTCCGAGAAAATTGCAAAAATTGATGTTTAATCATTATTTTTCTAAAAATTAACAATTACAAGAAATTACGAGTTATTCACTTTCATAAATATAATTCAAAAAGAAAATATGTATCCCACACCGTCTAACTCGGAAAGATTGTTAATTAAGACGACGTATGAATTACGGTTTATTTTTTGACCATATTTTTCACATTCTTAAATATTCCCCGGAACTATATCAATATTAGGCTTGTTTCAAAGCTAAAATTTTAAATCTACGAGTTTTAAATTTTAATCTGCCTAAATAACTATTTTTACTAAAGTTATATGTGTATTTTAATACTTAGTTTTATTTTGATTTAAAATGCAGGGGGGATCGAATTAAACCTTTTTAAAACTGGGGGGGGGGGGGGGGGGGGGAGGACTTTAAAAAAAAAAATAGGGGTGGAAGTTTATTAAAATAAACATTCCACCCTTCCCCCCCCCCCCCCCCCCCCCTCTCATTTTTCCCACCCCGACTCCCTCTCTTCCTTCAGGCGACGTACGCTACTTTTAGGGTTCTGTCATGCCAGCGATGCCACGACCATTTTTTGGCTAGATTTAAAAGGGCTTTCATGCCCAGTCATGAGCTCTTACATTTTCCAGGTACAATTTTGTATAATTTTTAATTACCAATCGCGAATTGAGTTTTTTTTAAGATGTTACTTAGGTTTCCTCATGTGTGTGGTTGCCATGGGCGAGGCCATGAGCCTTTAGCCAACTTGTTCACCATATACACTCGAATGAGGGAACCTAGGGAAATTTCCTAGAAATTCCATATGATTGGGAACCATTTTAGGGGTTTCTATCCTGTTTAGCCGTTGGAATGTACTGGTTTTTTGTCCCATTAATGACTAGGTGTACTATCCTAGTATTTTGCTGGTTTGTTGGATTTTTATTTTGATTTTAGGATATAAATTTGTTATATTGTGTGATATGTGAATCTCTGATTGGTTGAGGTACGAATTAGTACAAAAATTGGCTGTAATTTTGTTGGACCTTTGCTGGATTTTCGAATTTTTTGAATGAGGGTTTCAAATTGGGGGGAATTCAGTGGTGGGTGGTCTTTCCTTTCCATTTTTGTCCCTTAGACCTATTTCTATTCTTATGAATAGAAAGAAGTGGCCACGAGAAAAGGGGTCTTCTTTTTTTGGGGGTTTGGAAAATCTGAAGTAAAGAAATCCTTCATACATATCTCCAAATATATTACAAATATTCAACAAATATACCACTTATATATATAGACTCTATACTATATCACTACTAGCTATACAAGAGCATTACAAATACATACTTTATTTGGATTGTTCTAGATATACTGGTATTAAAAAAAAATCAAAGAAAAGGTTGACTTCCAAAGGCTTAAGTGTTGGTGCTGAAGTTGTGATCCAACCTCTCTTATTTTGATCTTTTGGTTGCCCAATAAAAAGGTATATCCTATTCTAGCTTTTCTATATTTATTGTTTCAACTTGTTTGGTGCATTGTCTGCTTATTTGTGATTCTAAAGCTACTTTAAGATTCCATTTAAAGAACTTAGTGTCTATATCTATTTATATGTGATTTTAAGTCTTTTTGTTACAAGCCTTGTTTAGTTACTGTTTCATTAAAACTTTAAGGCTGTCGTGATATAATGTGGGTATAATGAAGTTCAAAAAGAAAAAGGAAAGATTTTTAGCAATTAACTATTGAGTATTAAGGTTTACTAGGTTAAAATGAGTTATGTGTTTACTTTGGATCTTGTTTACTGCCTCATTTGTTAGTCTTAAAAGGTTGGAAAGGATTTTTTTTCATTTTTTTGAGACATTTAGTTGTTGTTTCTATAGTTCCTGAATACCTTTTGGTCCTGTTATGGTTTCTTAGTTCACCTTCTAGTTGTTGGATGGTCCTTAATAAGGTATGGATCACCTGGTTAGTTTTATATATGTTTGCCATAAGTTCATCATCTAGAAGCTGCTTAAAGCCTTAAAGTAAGCCTGTTTCTTGTGTTCATTAATCAATAGTTAATTTCTAGTCTAAATGGAACATTGAGGTGATATGAACACCTTTGAAATGGTAAAGTGATCATCAAATAAGAACTGGATTAAAAAAAAATGAAATTAAGGCTTTATTCCCTTTTGGAAAAAATGACTTGTTCATGTACACCTCTGGTTTTTGTTTGAATCTACCTTGTGTGTTAATTTCGACGATCTTCTAGGATTAGTTAAATGGAGAAAATAACATTAAAACCTCATAACGTGATGCTTATACCTTTATTCATGCATTTTTTTGAATTTGAAAGACATTTGAACCTCTGCGTGTTTGGCATTATGTGTGCTAGAATTTGTTTTCATTCCTTTGGGATTATTTTCTTTCCAAATCTGCAAAGAATGACTTCTTAATTCCTAATTCTCCTTTACTTCACCTAAGTGACATGTTAAGATCATAAGAAAGGGATTCCTTGCTTGTCTTTATAACTGTTTGCCTTATTTGGTATACATTTGCCATTTTTTAACTTGGCTAGACATCTGAAAGGCGAAAATGATTTTGTATACTTGTTTGAGGAACACTAGAATTATAAAATGTGGATTAAAGACTCTAAAAATAGAAGAATTTGTCTAAAAGTGAGAACTGGATAAGTCCATAATTTGTCTAATTAGTTAATTAGAATGATTTGAATCTTTTTTGGTCTCTTGTGTGTATCAATCCTCCATTTGAGTAATTGCTGATATATTCTGTTGAGATTGCCTTGGCTAGTTAAGTTCTAAATATCCTTCTTGTTTGCTAAACCATGTTGACACTCATAAAAGACTAGAATTTAACCCCAAAAAAATGGGATTCTGGAGACTGAGCATAATGATGGTTCATGACTTTCCTTCCTTATTTTCTTATGACTGATCCTACAACTTACATATGCTATCTTGTTGACTGTAATGCTCTTGAGTATATCACTTTGTGACCTAGGATGGTGGCATGAACCTCCTTTAGAACTTATAATTGTTTTCAATGTGAACTTTCCATCACTTGTGATTTGCTTTGGCCCTACTTGCCTCATGTTTATTCCTAATGATAGTCTTATATTCCCTTCTACTCTTGTGGAATTTCTGGTTCTAATTTTACTTACATCATTAGTTGAACTCTATTTCTGATTCCTGTATTTGTGATTGAATCTGTTTGTTCAAATCCTGAAGTAAAGAATTGGGGATAGTAGCTTAAGGCTCTCTCTTAATATTCTCTGTAGGACTGCTTGTATGTTAAGGCAATTTTGTGATAAGCTAAGTCGTTATGACCTCTTATTGAACCTAAACTAAGATATAGAGACCTAAGGGGATCATGGTAAAGCTGCACCCTGTAATATAGGCACTTTGAGTTTAATGATCATGTCTTGTCATCCCTCTACTATCTAGATTGCTAAAAAATAGGATACAAAAACTAGTCATAAGTCCTTTACAACTTGGTTTATGGCTAATGAATTTACAGTTCTTTGTGGAGATGACCTTAAGTCATGTTTGGAAGTTGATTTATAATTTGAAATTCTGGAAATTGCTTGAGTGTCATTACTATTTTGAAAGAAGGAATTAAATGAGTCTCATTATTCACTAAGATTGGCTGAGTGTTCTAATAGGGTTGAAGTGAGTTAATATATAATCTATAGGACCCTGAGATTACAAATTGTTGATATGGGAGTTAAAATGGAGACTTGTTTTGTTAAAATGAAGCCTAATCAGTTCTTAAATGCTTATATGTGCCTAGTTAAAGTCTTAAGAGTTGAAATAACAAAAGATTAGAAATTCCCTTTTCGTTTGACACCTATTTCTGTTTTGAATAATCTAAGTCATGTAGGGGTTTAAAAGAACCTATTTTTGACCTTGAAGTGGTAAATGGTTGCTATGTGCTATCTTGAAGCTTGGCACTGTCTTGAATCCATTTGGCTGTCTTAGAGGAAAACTGAGTTTGCTATTTGCTAAACAAGACTAAAATTGACTAAAATTGTAAGGAAACAAACCTGTTGACTTAAAGATTGGAGATTGTATTATGGCTTGCAATTTTGCTTATTTTCTCAAGTCTAAAAACATGGAAACTAAGTGAAATTCTCTTGTGTCAAGACTGATCTTTATGATTCTTGTTAAGTTTTGTAATGCAACCTGAATGGGCTATTGAAGTTGGAACTATGAATTTTATTCTGCCTACCATTGATTACTAAGCTTACTTAATTAATAGACTATTAAAACTGTAAAAGTAGCTTTAAACTTCTTGTGAAAGTGTGTATGCTTTGGTTCACCTGATTTCTTGTCCTTGAACCTATATTTAGATGAAGTTCCTTTGAGAGTGATTAAGACTTGATTAATAAACTGGTTCTGGACAAAAATGTGCTTGGTGCAATATATTGTGTTAGGGAATTCTATGAATGTTCAACTTTCCATTTATTTAGACCTTTTCTACATGACACCATAAGGTGGCTCTGTTTGCTTTGAAAAATGCATTACATTTGGTTCTCTTTTCTTCAAAGTTAAAACTGACTTGAAAAGGAAGAAGAGATCATGTGTGTGAACTATTTAAACCATTTGTGTGCTTACTTGCCTCACTTCTCCTTGGTTGTCTGTTTCTTTTGTTGTGACACTTAGAATCTATGAATACATTAAAAAGCAGGTCACCTTTGGTTTGTTTTAGCCTGACTTAACCTGTGCTTAGTGACTCTGTGTGCATTATTTTAACTTGTTGGTATCTCTGAATATAACTAGGATTGAAGGTTTAATATCTGAATTGAAAAAGTGAATTGAAAACATTTGTTTGCAACCTTGCTCATGAAAACAGTGTGTTAATCCCTTCAAACTGGAATTTTGAACATCTCTATTTTTACCAAGAGTTGCTCTCATTCTAGGCTGGATTAAACCTGAGCTTCTTGACTTAGAAACTGCCTGATGAATTGAGTTTTAGGATGTTGATTTGTTCAGCATAAATCATAGATCTTTTATTATTTGTTTTACTGAAACATCGCTTGATTTATTTGCCTAAAAAACTTGTCATTTTAGAAGGTAAATTTACTTACCTATTAGTTGTGCCACTGCTGGGTTTTGAGTATTTTCTGGGAGTTTTGGATGTTGTTTCTGGGTAGTTTTGAAGAGTTATTTGAAGGAAGGATATGGGGAACATATAGGGTATATGGAGGGTATGCCTCCTAAAGGGGTTTTGCTCTCCACATATAGGTATATCACCAAGTATATGTTGTATATCACAACCCTAATACTTAGAAAGTTTCTAAAAAATGGGAATAGTATATCAAGTGGTATACCATGTATACTACTCTTTGACACTTAGAAATTTTAAGAAAATAAGGACCTGGGCCCGTTATTTGGGCCTGTTCATTGTGTTATTATACTCGGCTTATCACTACTGTTGCTTTGGGCTTATTTCCCATTTGGGCCATTTTTGTCATTTACCATAATTGAATTGTTAAGTGAGTCAGTCCAAATAAATTTTAATTTATTTTTTGCTAGTGTAATAATTATTGTAATTTCTATTTTTGTACTTAGTTTAATTCACGAATATCTACTAATACCATGCATACCCGTTTGTATCTTTGTCCATTCAAAAATCGTTGGTGGGTCCCAATGCGGCCCACTAACGTATCTAGATCGAGTCAACCTTTCCCTTGGAGCAAAATGGAGCATCCGTTGGATCTAAGATGAACCCTATTGCATAAATACCTTCTTTTGGGCTTGTTCGGCCCAAGCTCTCTATCTCTATCTAAATTATGTAATTTAAATTGTTACTTGCATAATTATTGTGCCAATTGGAGCTCTTATGAGATTGTCATATTTTAAACTCGCCAAAAAATGAATTCGCCACAAATTTAAGACTAGTTCTAAGGCATTTATGCAAATTGGGACTGATTTGATTAAAGGGACCAAAGTTGCCGATTTTTATAAAATTTGGGACTGATTTGATTATTTTTGAAACCTGTGGACTTGGACGTGTGGATTGATTTGGACTAATATTCAAAAACTCGTGGGATTAACTGTGACTATTTAGATTTAGACTAAAAAATAAAATTTGACTAATACTTGGCGAAAGGTAGAATAAAAATGGACTATACAGAATACGATTAATGTACAGATTATAATAGTATGCCCAAAATTATTTTCCTAAACACTATTTTCTATACTAAAAAATATTTTTTCAAAACTATTTTTGGGTGGACTTACGTAGTGTCCTACTTAGGCTAAGAGCCTTTGGGTATCAGCCTAAGTGTTCTAGTCCGATAACCTAAACGCCCAATTTTGGGCAAAATTTTACCACTTTTGTTTCTTGAAACGTGATATATTTCATGAATGACTAAATCTTTGTTGCAGAAATATAAGCCGAAACAATTTTTCACTATAAACAATTTATATCTACAAAGGCATACTATTAGAACCCGTAGGTCAACCGTATTTTACGGATCCTTAATACCGGGGTGCCTAACACCTTCCCCCGAGGATCACCAGAACCCTTACCCATACTTTGGTTAGATTAGGATTCTTTTAAAATTTAACCGTTTTGAATGAACCCTTTTCGAATTGATTTTTCCTAATTTCCTAGAAATTAGGTGGTGACTCTAAAATAAAGTCCATTTAGAGCACTATCCACGTAGAAGTATTTTTTTTCTTTTTCCCGGTACGATTGACAATTGTACTTCCCCTGGACATTTTTCTTTTTAAATGAGGCAAGTGCAAATACGAATCTGAAAAAATAGAACCGCTACATATGGCGACTCCGCTGGGGACAATTTAAGGTTCGAACCATAAATGTTTAAGTGTGTTTATGTGATATCAATTGTTTAAGTGATGTAAATTTTTCTATGTGTTTAAATTTCTGCAAAATATTACTATCATTCATGCATGTATGCTCCGTCACTCCTGACATTTATTTTATATTTTTTCTAAAGAATGACGACGCGGGATGAGCTGCGGTCATACATTCACTAAAAACCTTTTGATATATTCTTTGGAGGTCTCTAAGGTCGAGTGGGCATGCAGTCATCCCACCGTCTTAGAGAGCCCACCCCCAGTTTGTCCGCTTAGGTAACCTATGTCATTTGCTTGAAAAACCACCTTAGAATAATTAGCGTAGAGCGAAGCCCAATCCTTACTAATATAACGCTTGTTGACCATAGACCGGTTTGGGTATCCCAGACCTATCTGAATCGGACAGGAAAGACAACTTACTGTGTTCAGATGGTGTAAAAATCAAAGACACTGCATCCAACTATTTGCTATCTGAAAGCATTATTGTGCCATATGTGAAATAAATTATTGTTTGTAGGGGCGGGGAACTAACAGTGTTCTGTCTTGCTGATGTTTCCAGATGTGCAGTTTGATATGGTTGTGGGTCCACCACCAGGTTTAGTGATGTGGTGGGAAGGATTGACTAATGATTAGAAGAAAGAAATAAAGAGCTGTATAGGGCATCTGCCTTCGTTGATGGATATAACTGGGGATCCGGGTCTGCTGGAGATTATTACTGTTTATTAGGACAACGACAGAATGGTGTTCAGATTTGGAGAGATAGAGATGACTCCCACTTTAGAAGAGATTAGAGATGTCTTGGAAAGCGTAGGAAGTGCTAACAAATCCTAGAAGAAATTAGCTTAAAATATCCTTATCCCTCACAAACCTACCAAAAGAAATCAAAGATATGTTTGTTGTCAACAAAGTCGTTTAGGCACAGGGACCCACTATAGCCTTTAGAGAGTTGTATGGGAAGTATTCATCCAAACAGGGCTACGAGAACCATATCCTTGAGTTTTCCTCACCCCAATCCTGGGAAGCTAACCAAACACTAGCCTTTATAACCTGCCTATTGGGAACCATGGTATTTCCATTAAATGCCTCCCTAGCTATTGACACCCGAGTTGTCTTTGTTTCCCATGCTGTCCTTAAGGGAGTTAGAATGAATGGGCTTACCAAATATTTCGAAATCATCCCTATTATCTTATCAGGTATATACAGATCTTTGGGAAAATGTCGCGACCATTATTATTATTTCCAGGGTTGCAACCTCTTAGTCCAATGGTGGATACTTAAGCATTTACATAAGAACGATCTATCTACCTGCCGAGATCCAGCCCTGAGAGAGGATGATTTGGGAGTCGCTGCTATGCCTTGTGGGGTTTAAGACAAAAAGGGATGGGCTCACATCTTTTCCAGACTGAGAGAGGTCGAGGGTACCTGATTTTCATTCCAAGACTGTGTGTGTCAAGAGCCGTAGGCGTCCATATCTACCGCTTATGGGCATTAGGGGAATCAAACCCTATGCACCATTGAGAGTACTTAGGCGGTTTGCATGAGACAGGTTATTCCAAATGTAGGCAATATGGGAGAGTTTGTACGAGATTATGAAGAAGGTCATATCGAAGGTATAAAAAATGCTCAGAAAGATTGGAAGAATGTGATAAAGGAAGGTAAATTGGATGAGGATCCAAACAATCCGAGTCGTGATGAAAGCTACTACGAGTGGCTTAGGGCTGAGCTAGCTGGTACTGCTACTCTGGAGCCGTATCTGTACAAATTTCCTATAGATAGGGAATTCACGAATGCAATTCAGGTCAGAAGAATTAAATGACGAATAGAAGGAAGAGAAACGGATTATCAAGCAAAAACAAAATATGATCAGAAGATAATTAAAAGTTTGACAGACGAGGCAGATATCTCGTTGAGGAGCTTGGAATATCTTGACACTTTGTTAAGGAAGCCATAGATATGGGGACGTCATTGACTGACGATCAGAGGGGTCAATGGATTGGGACAGCATTGATGCCAACCCATGTAGCCATTCAGACCGCCCTCCAAAGGGCCAAGAATGCACGAGATGATAGAGAGCATATTTTTGTCAGTGGAGTGGACTTCTTCTGATTATTGCATTTACTTTAAAAGGCTTGTAATCCCACTTGGGAATATACTATTAATGAAAAGCACTGGGATTTTTATTTTTGGGAAAAATACATATGTTTTACATGTGGCCCAATTCTGCTTCATATGCCAGTAGCCTCAGAGCAACAAGGTATAGGAAAACGAATTATATATCATCTAAATGCTTACTTGATATAACTGCTTTGTGTGAAAATCATATAATTTGTTGAAAATCTTGATTGGCCCACACTCCGGTCACTACCCAAAAGGAAAACCAAAGAAATAACCACTAAAACAAATTTAGTTCCACTTTTAAAAGGTTGATTTGCTAATAGGAATTGAAGACTCCAGACAGCATGAGTGCAACTTCACCTTACGTCAACTTAATTAGTGATGACGAGAAAATGGAAGCAACAAATGAGAAAACCGACAATAGGACGATAGAATGGCCATAGCCACTGCTAGAATGAAAGAGGCTGTGCAAACCACTAAGGCAGCAAATGAGAAAATGGAAAAAGTAGAAACTCTTCTGGCTTATGTTGAGGAACTAATAAAGAAACACCCCACCAATCGGGTAAAACAGGGAAAGGCACCTGAAGCACCACTTGGGAGTTATGTCTTGCTAAGTCAACAAGAAGGGCTTGATCCCATACCCTATGGAAATGACGAACTCCTTATCCCTAACCTGAAACACATACGAATCTCAGCTCGAGAAATCTCCAGTTTCGTGCACAATTGTTCTTAAGGGCACAAGAACGCACAATTGGGCTACACTAGTAAAGTTGTCTAAACAAGAAATCTTAGAGAATTTGGGGAGCTTTGGAGTGTACGCGCAAAGCCCAAATTTGTTGCTGCCATGCGCTCTTTCTATGGTTTACAGAAAATGCCTCTACCACCGAAGTCAGTCAGGATATACAACCAACGAATGTAGAGCATTAGAAAGGAAGCTTATCCAATGGATTGACCCCGGGAAAATTAGCCAGCTATGGGGGCCTCACTATTTCCTGACCTATGACCAAGGAAGAAATCATCCAGAGAGGATATCAAAGGTTAGGTTCTGGAGGAGTGAAGTTTCCAAATTCGAAGAGTCATACGCTAGGATCCACTCCCTACTATGTAGCGTGAAGAAGATAAGAGCAGTGCCACAAGCTTATCAGGGTCGCCCAGGATCTCCGAAAGAAAGGGTTTGTGTGTATCATGATGGCCGCCCTAGCCACAACATTGAAGAATGTGTGGATTTCAAGAAACTGGAACGCCTCGTGAATGAAGGCCATGTTTGGATAGAAGATAGAGATGAAGAAGACAATGAAGACCTGCTTAGTAAGTATCCCTTTACTGTTTTCAATAAGATAGAGTATCCCTTTCCCTTTTTATGTAAATGGAACCATGCCGGCCTGATGTCCCATTGGGATACATAGGAAGCCTACATTAAGCCTGGTAAGGGTAGAAAAACTAAGTTTCGGGTAGCATAGGAAAAAACCTTTTCTGTGTATGCCTAAACTACGGATGGACCTGATTTCCCTTCGGTGGGATACGTAGGCAGCCTATTTAAGACTCGGTCCTTTTATAATAAAAATTAAAATCTCTCTTAGTACAGGATGGGTAGAAGAAAATCAACCATAAAAATCACTTACCGAAAAATCAATATTCCCCAAAATACAAAAAGACCAAAATACCCTTGGAATGTGAATCAGTCAAGAGTTGAAATAAAATATATGACTTTATGTGCTATAAACTACAAACAACGTGATATCTTGTGTTTTGTGCTTAAATCTAACGTTAACTAGGAGCTTTTGAGTTGTTTTCTCTTATAGACAGGTCGGTTCGCTGGCACCGGTTACCCGATCAAAAGCGGTCGCAGCGTCCTTAAACCCTCAAGAAGAAATCATGCCTGAGACTCTGCAACCGAATAGAACTGCCCTAGTCGAGGGTACCCCAAAAGCTGACATAGTTGGAATGCCCTTGGAAGAGGTTGTTAATCTGTTAATGAGGCAGCCGGTTGAAGCTAGAGAAGAAGCAGCCCGCCTGAGGGCCGAAAAGGAAGATGCTACTAACGCTGAGGCTAGAAGACCTCCACTTGCTTTCTCAAATCTGGACTTACCAATTCCTGACCATTTCCCTCAAACCCAAACTGGGGCTACTTTTCAAACTCCATTGCGCCGAAACACCACCCATATGGGGAATTCCTCTCACCAAACCCTACTTTTCAAACACCGGCCCACGCTACAAACATAAATTCTTATCAAGCCCCTCGGGTAACAGGAGTTCCTGTGATCCATCCCGTACAATCAAATGTAACTTTTCAAGATCATATCACCCATATTGACTCTTCGCCAGAACTGGAGAACATGGAAATGTTCTTTGAAGCAAGAATAGACAAGATCGAAAATGAAATGGGGAAGAAAATTGTTGAAATAGAACATGGCTATAAAAAGAATGAGGGGTTAAGATACTCTGATTTGTGCATACATCCAGACCAGGGCCTACTAGAAGGCTTCAAAATTTCCAAATTTGATCACTTTAATTGGTCAGGCAATCCCAGAGCCCACTTAAAAGCTTACTGAGACCAGTTGGTTGGAAATGGCGGAAATGAAACTTTGCTCATGAAGTTGTTTAGTCGAAGTCTGTCAGGAATAGCTATGGAATGGTTGATCTCTCAAGACATTAGCCGATGAAAAAAATGGGAAGAAATGGCAAGTTCTTTCATGGAAAGATTACGCTTCAATGTAGAAAATGTGCCTGATCGCTTCTCATTGGAGAAAATTTGTCATGAAATCAACTGAAACCTACATAGAATATGCCGGTCACTGGAGAGATGAAGCGGCGCGTGTGCAACCACCTATGACTGAAGCTAAGCTAGTAGCTGTATTCATACAGTACCAAGAAGCTGATTGTTTTGACAAAATAATAACCATGAAAGGGAGTTCCTTTGCAGATTTAGTCGTCGTTGGGGAAGATATCGAAGATGGCCTCAAGACCGACAGGATTGCTAGTGTACTAAACAGATCAGGTGCGTCTAACGCCACGGGCGGCAAAAAGAAGAGAGAAGATATAGCCTATATTTCTAGAACTACTAGCCCAAAAATCCGAGGAAAAGAGATGACCCACAAAAATCCAGATAACTACCAATCACCTCCACCAACCAACTATATAACCACTTCACCCCAATATAGCCCAATGTCTGTGTGTTACGCACAACCTGGCTACCAAGCTCCACAACCACATTATCAAATACCAGCACCTAGCAACCGAGCTCGGCGACCAAATTATCGAATGTCAATACCCAATAACCAAGCTCCACAAAACTAGACTTTCCAAAACCAGCCTCCGCCAGCAAACTATGAGGCACCCCAAAAGAAACTTATGAGAGCATTCACTCTTTTGCCAGAATCAAGATCTAGTTTATTTGCCAAGCTAAGAGATACCAGCTGAATGAATGTTGTTCCACCAAAACCTACTAATCCCACGGATCGATAATACAGGCCAAATTTCACTTGCGCCTATCATTCTAATCAAGTTGGCCATGCCACCGAATATTGCATAAACCTAAGGCACAAACTATAAGATATGATTGATAATCATGAGCTCATCCTGGAACTAACACCTCTGAATGTGGGCACAAATCCGCTCCCAAGGCATGGAGGGAACCAAATTCACATGATAGAAAGAGGTGATGAATAGGAGCCCCGCGATAATTCATCCAAATATTGAAGGGTTGGAAAGCATTGTCGGCTCGTTGTCTTTACAAGAGAGCCTTTCGTGCTCAAATATCCCTCAACAGTCGCTCGAATTTAGAATGAGTCGTTCATACTTAGAACATCGGGACTAGATGAGAATGTGCCCTTTGTGATCAAACCACCGCATCTGACAATGGTTAGTAAAGGAAAGGAGATAGTCGCTGTGGTTCAGGGTATGACTAGGTCTGGAAGGTGTTACGCTCTAAAAGAGCCTGTGCTCGAAGCGCCGCGTCGCGAAAACCCTAAAAAAAACTAATCACTGAAGGCGAAGCTGAAAACTTTTGGAGGCAAATGCCAGTCAAGGATTATTCGATTGTTGAGGACCTGCATAAAACTCCTGCCAGGATATCAGTAATGTCATTATTACTCAGTTCGTCTCAACATCTCTTGGCCTTAATAAAAGCCTTGGATGAAGTCCAAGTGCCCGCCGACACTACAAGTGAAACATTGGCTGAGATCGTGGGGTATGTTGTACGAGTGCATAGGCTATCATTTTCTGATGATGAATTACCAAGGGAAGGGAAGTCCCATGATAAAGCCCTGCACATAATAGTCAAACGCTGTGACAAGATTATCCCACAAATGCTAATTGATGGAGGGGGTGGGTTGAATGTATGCCCTATGACTACTTTGAAGCAACTCGGGTATGATGTTGGCAAGATCCGTAAGAGTCGAACTAATGTAAAAGCTTATGATGGCGCAACCAGCGACCCAATTGAAGAAATAGATCTACACATACAAATGGGCTCCGCAGAATTCATAGTGGAGTTCATCATCATGGACATCAAAACAACCTACAACCTATTATTGGGCCGACCATGGTTGTACGCCGCCGGAGTTGTTGCATATTCGTTACACCAGTCTCTCAAATTCATATGGGATGATCAAGAAGTCGTGATTCATGGTAAAGGAAGTGTCCACTACTATCCGGACAACTCTGTACTAGTCATAGAGAAGTCACTATAGATCGTAGGGGAGATGATGAAGATACTTCTATGCCACTGGTCAACAAAATGGTTGCTACAACTATGATAAGGAGTGGGTTTGAACCCGAGAAAGGTCTGGGAAAGAACTTACAAGGAATTAAAGAACCAGTGAGTATAAAAAATGGGAAGTATCAATTTGGGGTTGGATCCGAGCCATGTGAGGCAGAAAAAGAAGAAGAAGAAGAAGAAGAATATGGACTAATAGGGCTCATTGAAATGAGAAAACCGTTCCCTCATCTATACCAGTCCTTCACAGCAGGCCCGTTGAGTCACAACAGCGAAGATCCAGAAGAAGGTTTAAGGACGTTGTTTTGGGAAGAAGAATGCGTAGCCATCATTGAAGAATGCTTTGAAGCATTAGAGATTCGTCATGCTGAACCAGGAGAAAGAAAAAGTGGATGGACTTCTATCCTATTGTTCACTCTGCGCTAGAAAGAATGCTTATTTTCAGGAAAAAAAAAGGGCGAAAGTCGGCTTTGAGGCCCGGCTTGTCGCCTTTTCATGTTTCCTTACTACGTGTTGTTTAATAACGGAAATGGCTCGATGTTCCATTCCGAGTCAGGACCCCAGTTTGTATCACTCTTTTAAATTTCAATGAAAACGCCTCAAAGTTTACAATAAAGACAAAATCATTTTATTATATATATATATATATATATATATATATATATATATATACAATAAAGACAAAATATATTAATAACCGTGTTATTTTATTTTTTTACAGTAATAATACAGAGGCCACATATAATGTCATGATATGTTACAAAATAATTAAAAACGACGACGAAGAAAATGACGATCAAGAAGAAGAGATAACTAAACCAGAAGGGTTGATAGATGTCGAAGAAGAATACGAGAACAGACCAACGCCAAACCTAGAGAAAACAGAGGCAGTTAATCTATGAAATGAGGAGGTGGTTCGGGAAACTAGAATAAGTGTGCATTTGACAGAAAATGAGAAAGAAGGGTATCGGAGTTTGTTGAAAGAGTATGAAGATGTTTTCGCTTGGTCATACGCCGATATGCCGGCTTTGAGGATGAATATTGTTGCCCATAGGTTGCTGATCCTTGAAGGATTTGCCCCGGTGAACCAGAAAATTAGGCAGCCTAAGCCTGATGTCAGCATCTGAATTACAGAAGAAGTAGAAAAATAGATTCAATCAGGAGTTGTTGAGGTTACACCGTACCCGACGTGGTTAGCCAACATAGTCCCAGTACTAAAGAAAGATGGGAAAATAAGGATTTGTGTGGACTACTGTGATCTTAACCGCGCTAGCCCAAAGGATAATTTCCCACTCCCAAACATTCATTCACATACTCATTGATAATTGCGCCAAGCACGAGGTGCAATCTTTTGTGAATTGTTACGCGGGCTATCATCAGATACTGATGGATGAAGAAGATGCTCAAAAGACGGCGTTCATCACACCATGGGGAGTGTATCATTACCGGATAATGCCTTTTGGACTCAAAAAATACCGGCGCCACTTACATGAGGGTGATGACCCCCATCTTTCATGATATGATGCATAGAGAGATCGAGGTGTATGTGGATGACGTCGTCATCAAATCCCAAGTGGGTGAGGACCACCTCGAACATTTAAGAAGATTCTTTGACAGACTCCGCAAGTACGATTTAAAGTTGAATCCTGCAAAATGCGCGTTTGGAGTGCCTGCCGGAAAATTACTAGGATTTATAGTTAGTCATCGTGGTATCGAATTGGATCCCACCAAGATCAAAGCAATCCAAGAACTCCCACCACCAAGAACCAAGAAAGCGGTCATGAGTTTCTTAAGAAGGTTGAATTACATTGGATGCTTCATCGCCCAGTCCACAGTAACCATAGAACTAATCCTCAATCTGCTCAAGAAAGATGCTCCAACTGAATGGACGGAAGACTGTTAGAAAGCCTTTGACTCAATCAAGAGATACCTGTCGAATCTGCCCGTTTTGGTCCTGTAAAGTCCAAGAAGTCCTTTGCTGCTGCATATGTCAATATCGGAAAATACTTTTGGGTGCATATTGGCACAAAACGACGAAACAGGCAAGAAAGAGAGAGTCATCTATTACATCAGTAAGAAGTTCACACCCTGCGAGTCCAGATATTCCTTGGTGGAAAATACATGTTGCGCTCTGACCTGGATATCTCAGAAGTTGAGACATTATACAGCTACATACACGACCCATTTGATCTCAAGAATAGATCCCCTAAGGTACATCTTTCGCCAGCCTATGCCCATAGGGAAGATGTCCAAATGGCAAATGCTATTAAGTGAGTTCGACATTCAATGCGGCGCACAGAAAGCAGTCAAAGAGCAAGCATTAGAAGATTTACTAGCAGGAAGCCCAGTAGATGACAATCCCATACCTTTGTGGACCTACTTCCCAGATGAAGAAGTAATGACAATTGAGGGCGAAGAAAATGAAGATGACTTGGGCTGGAAGGTATATTTTGATGGAGCATTCAATTTTAGAGGATTAGGAATCGGAGCTGTTTTGGTTTCAGACTCAGGCCAACATTATCCGGTGGCCTCCAAGTTAAGCTTCAGTTGCATCAACAACATAGCTGAATATGAAGCATGTATTTTGGGTCTACGATTAGCCCTTGACATGGATGTGCAAAACCTTCAGGTAATTGGCGATTTGGATTTGTTGATTCATCAAGTTCGAAGAGAGTGGGCCACCAAAAACGAGAAGATCATACCATATGTTGGACTCGTGCAAAGATTGGCAGACCGGTTCCAAGAAGTCAAGTTCAAACACATACTAAGAACCCAAAATGAGTTTGTTGATGCATTGGCAACAATAGCATCCATGATTCAGCATCCCGACAGTAGATACATTGATCCTGTCAAAGTTAAAATCAGAGATCAACCAGCCCACTGTGCTTTTCTAGAGACAGAAACTGATGGAAAACCTTGGTACATTGACATCAAAGTGTACTTGGAGAAAGGAGAGTATCCTGAAGGAATCACCTTAAATCAGAAGAAGACTATTAGGAAGTTAGCGAATGGTTTCTTCCTCAACAAGAATGTCCTGTACAAAAAAACTTCAGATTTGGGATTGCTTAGATGTCTTGACTCTGTTGAAGTTATAAGATTGATTGAAGAAGTACATGCCGGAACCTATGGGCCTCACATGAACAGGTTTGTGCTAACAAAGAAAATCTTAAGAATAGGTTATTACTGCATGACAATGGAGAACGACTGTAGTAAATTCGTCCAGAAATACCACAAGTGTTAGATTCATAGAGACTTGATAAAGGTTCCTCCAACAGAACTAAATTCTATGAAGTCGCCGTGGTCATTCGCCGCTTGGGGCATGGATGTCATAGAACCAATTGAGCCAGCTATGTCAAACAAACACCACTTCATTTTGGTCGCCATAGACTACTTTACCAAGTGGGAGGAAGCATTATCTTATTCATCAGTAACGAAGAAAGTAGTCACTGATTTTGTGCGCAATAACATTATATGCCAATTTGGTATCCCAGAATCAATCATAACAGACAATGGAGCTAACCTGAACAACCACTTGATGAAAGAAATGTGTGCGCAGTACCGGATCACTCATCGAAATTCAACCGCATACCGGCCACAAATGAATGGGGCTGTGGAAGCCACCAACAAAAACATCAAGAAGATCCTCAGAAAGATGATTGATAACTACAAAGACCGGTATGAACAACTGCCTTATGCATTATTGAGATATCGCACTACTGCCAGAACTTCAACTGGGCCCTTCCATACCCGTTGGTGTATGGCAATGAAGCGGTAATACCAACCGAAGTAGAAATCCCTTCACTTTGAATAATCCAAGAATCTGAGTTAGATGATGTGGAATGGATCCGCAAAAGGTATGAACAACTGGCTTTGATAAATGAAAAGCGAATGATTGCCATTTTCCACGGTCAATTGTACCAACAAAAAATGGCGTGAGCTTTCAATAAGCATGTGAGAAATAGGGTTTTTCAAAATTAGGCAATTGGTGCTCAAACGAATATTCCCAAACCAAGAAGAATACAAAGGAAAGTTTGCACCATACTGGCAAGGCCCCTATATGGTGCGAAAGGTACTATCAGGAGAAGCTGTGGCACTTGCTGAAATGGATAGTCAGCAGTGGCCGAGAGCAATAAATTCAGATGTCATCAAGAGATACTACATGTGAAGAAGAAGATGACTGCGAAGATTCAGAGTTTTATAGTTTACGTTGCTTAATTACATTTCCTTTGCTTGTAATTTTGCATTTAAGAAAAATCCAAAACATGTACGAATTACGCAAGGACCTGATTCCCTTAAACGAGATATGTAGGCGCTCTCCCGAGCTCGGTCATTTCAAACAAAATTTCAAACAAACCTTAGGAAATCTCAGAAATGTTTTAGCGAGAGAAAGCTGAAAGTAACCCTACAAGGAAACGAGGGCAGAATTTTTTATAAGACCTAAAAATTTTGTAAATATATCAGTTCTAAGGAACGGAATGATTAAAATTTCTACACTGGGGCAAAATTTTTTAGAAGGATCTCAAAAATTTCTCAAACACGGTGAAATCAAGAATTGACAAGTACACACTTACACTGGGGCAAAATTTTTGAGAGGGTCTCAAAAATTTCTTCGACATAGCGAAATTCAAGTCGGTATAAAGATGTATACAAACTGGGGAAAAATTTTCGGAAGGGATTCGAAAATTTTGCAAGTCGAGATCAAGAAGGAGAAAAAGAGACGGGGGACCTTGTTTGAGTAACCAATGTCATCGCATTAAAAGGGCGTGTGTATAATATATTATTTTCGAAACATGTACCAAAATACATATATTCTCCAAAAAATCATCGCCTAAAAACTTTTTCAGCTCTGCTAGAAAATAAAAGATTTTAAGGAAAATAAGCATCCTTTCCTGCCGAGATATGAACGGAAGAAGTCCATACACAGGGAGAGCGGTCGACCATATAGGAAACTGATAAATTTTCTGTGGGTGCAGGAACAAACAAGCATGGATGTTTTACACTAACTCGTTTGCTAGAATGTTTAAAACAGAGTAACGACAACAAGCCAAGTGAAGAATAAGCTTCAAGGAATAGCGGCGCAAAAGAGTGTACGAAAGGGTAATGAAGCCCTCCCTAAGTAAAGTTTTCTTTACGCAGATAAGTTTGTTTATTTTTTAGAGAATGAGGAGTTTTTACAAAAGAAAAATTTTAAAGACTACTGAAAGATATAATCACGGTACCAAAAGCTTGGTCTCCACTAAACGGTATTGTGGCAAAGTATTGAGACCCCGACCTAGACGTCGCATGGCTTGCCTTGATACGTTGACTGAGTGGACGTCGTAAAAATCTAAAAATTTAAAATGACGCATTGATATCGGTACCGAAATGCCGTATTCACAATCAAGTCTAGTCCTTTTCGAAGATGTGAACCCTGTCGACGAGCGGGTATTCTTCCCCCGAGTAAAAAAAGGAAGGTATCAATCTTGCCACCGAGGAAAGCTTCATTCAAAATGACGATATGGATTAAACGACTACGTACCGAAGGGGTTGAGTCGTCATCCATATATATAGCCAAAAATAGGTAGCATAATTCTGAGGTTGATGTCCACAATCGTTGAAATACGAATGTGATTCCTACATCAAGATTTGTAGTCGCTATCACAGTCTATTTAAAGTTAATGTAATCATGGTTCAGGGATAGTGGTAGTCATGAGAAAAGGCTCCGCACTTGAATATGCAGTAGTTAACTTGAATATTCTGATTAAATGTTGTAATTTTGGACACAGAGGTTAGTAGTCATCATGAAAGGAATATGATACTGCACTCTGATGTGCAAACAACATTTGGGTATTTTTTACTATAAGTGATGTGGTCCCGAACTGGTATACCGCAAGCTTCATATGAGGATAACGATGTAGTTGACACTAGATTTGCGACAGTCACCGTAATATGTGAAAATGATATGAGTCCAAATTTTCAGGGGTGACGCACGTCATAAGAAGCAAAAAAAAACCCCCGCACTTGAAAACATGATTTTCATTAGTAGCATCTTGCTTACGAAAACGACAACCGGACTGGGGTGTGTAGGTTTGCAAAAATGCGGTATAGCCAGACCCAGATCCCAACAGAAGTTATCATTGAACAATGAAAACATCTGAAAATGACGGAAAAAGAACCGGTCAAAGTATCATGATTATAAGATCATAAGAAAGGGATTCCTTGCTTATCTTTATAACTGTTTGCCTTATTTGGTATGCAGTTGCCATTTTGTAACTTGGCTAGACATCTGAAAGGCGGAAATGATTTTGTATACTTGTTTGAGGAACACTAGAATGGTAAAATGTGGATTAAAGACTCTAAAAATAGAAGAATTTGTCTAAAAGTGAGAACTGGATAAGTCCATAATTTGTCTAATTAGTTCATTAGAATGATTTGAATCTCTTTTGGTCTTGTGTGTGTATCAATCCTCTATTTGAGTCATTGTTGATATATTCTGTTGAGATTGCCTAGGCCAGATAAGTTCTAAATATCCTTCTTGTTTGATAAACCATGTTGACACTCATAAAAGACTAGAATTTAACCCCAAAAAATGGGATTCTGGAGACTGAGCATAGTGATGGTGTTAGACTCCACCCTTGGTAAGGCGTGACTGGCACCCGGCACCCTACGGGAACCGAGCGAACCAACTTATAACTTGCATCCTTCTTATATCGAATGGTAAAAATATGGCTAAGGGCTAAATATGAACATAATATCATGTATAAATATATGTGCAATGAGCTACAATGCCAACATAATTATCGACACAACATAACTAAGCTATACACAGGAACTGTCTACAAAGCCTCTATAAACATGATTGAAATATACAAAGTCGGGACAGGGCCCCCGATATGCCCTCTTGTCATAAAGCATATACAACTCAGACTCGGCAACGCTCCAGGAAGAAATGGAGCCCACCAATCAAAACTGGTACCTGAAAGTAGCCTACTGCGGAAGATCCTCGTCCTGTCTATCTACACCCGTGGGCATGAATGCAGCGTCCACAAGAAAGGATGTTAGTACGAATAATGTACTGAGTATGTAAGGCGGAAATGTAACATAATCAACATATGCTGCAAAGAAAGAGAATAAGAATCAACCTGGCACTTCTAACTTATCGATGAGAATCTAGTACGCATGTCTCTAAATACTCTCATCTCTTTAGCTGGTGATACGCCCAAATTACACCCTTTTTATCAGGAGTAAGCGGTCGTTGTCAAATATAGAACCCAACAAGGTTGGGGTCGAATCGCACAGAGAATACAGTGAAGAAATAGACGTATCAAGTGTAACGCTCGACTTTTAGTCTAAATTTCGAGGACGAGGGGATATAATGATATTGGGTTTAATGATTGGTTACTGACAATTAAATGATATTGTAATGAGATGTAAACTATTAGAGAGAGTGACTAAGGTTGTGGTTCCAATGGAAAGTAATGCGAGTGGGTATCAATTTAATCTCTTCAAATGTGAGATGCGATTAACACTGGATTGCTTAAGTTTATTAAAAGTCCTTCGACCAAATTAATAAAGATCATTACTAAGCTTTCTCAAGCCTTAGAATGTGAACCATGTATACATCCAATACGCTACAAGTTAGTTGTCCTATCTCTAGCTCAAGCTATTATGTGGGTATATTGACCCAAATCCTTGCTATCTAACCCTTTTCCTAACTTTCACCCCCTTTCTCAAGCAAGGTAATGAGAAACAAAGATACATAATGTAGTCATAATGCTTACAAAGTTTGTTGGGAAAAAGCTCAAAATAAAGTCCAAGATTCTTCTTTAAAGCTTCAACAACCAGACATAAATGCTTTCCCCCCAAAAAGACAATATTAAGTGCAGAGAATGTCCTTGTCAGAACCCTAATTAGCTATTTATATCTCCCAAAAACGTGCACAAAATTAGACAAAAGTACCCCTGCAGATGCAACATGCGTCTCGCATAGTGTACCGCATGTTCAACATGCGAGACGCATGTCGTGCTCAGCCGCCGCACCTTGTGCTTTTGCTTTCAAGCTTCCCAGATTTCTGGCACAAGTTGCGTGAGCATTGTTGTACCGCATGTTGAACATGCGGAACGCATGTTGAACTCGCAGGTTGCGCAACTTTTCATTTCTCTTCTTCAGTGACTGTCACTCTTTGCGGTGATAATGTTGTGCCGCATGTTGGACTCGCATATGGCACACTTTTCATTTCTCTTCTTCAGTGACTGTCACTCTTTGCGGTGATCATGTTGTGCCGCATGTTGAACATGCGGACCGCATGTTGAACTCGCAGGTTGCGCAACTCTTCATCCCTCTTCCTCAGCAGTCTGTCACATTTTGCGGTGTGATTGTGGAACCGCAGGCATGACATGCGATTCGCATGTTGTGCAGTGTGTTCTTGTCCTATTTTGCTTCATTTTACTCTGTTATGCTTTCCGACTATCTTTTCCTACAAAATGACATAAACACAGGAAAAGTAACACCCAAAGTGCTTGAAGAGTTACAAAAGCTTAAGAGATTAGCATCGAATATCCCGTAGTTTCACGGCACATCAACTGCATCTATGGAAAATACTGTATCTCTAACTTACTTACTGTCCTAGCGCTAACTGCCCAACTGATCAGTGCTTACATCTATATTCTTCATGCAATCTTTAGAGTCATAAATAACTCATCCTTTTATCAATGCAAGTGTTGCAGGCGTGCAACCCGATCCATATATAATACATGTGCAAGTGCTACGGTACGTGTAACCCGATCCAATGATATGCATGTCTCTCTGTACTCGCATGTGCTTAACTACATGTATATACAATATTGCATCTCTAACTTACTAATCACCCTGTACTAACTGCCCAACTGATCAGTTGTAACTGCCCGACCGGCCGCAGCACGGTGGTAACTGCCCGACTGGCTGCAGTCCAGTGGTAAATATATATCTGCCCAACCAGCCGTAGCATGGTGGTAAACACATATCTGCTTAACCGGCCATAGCACGGTGGTAACACCTACTCGATTGGTCGTAGACCAGTGGTAATTATAATCAGCATCATAACTAAACTTCTACAAGTAATCTCTATACACTTTTCGTGGTCATCACTTAACCCGTAGGGTCTACATAATCACATAAGACTTATAAGCACAGCTCAGGCCATTAGTACTTCTTCCCACTTGACTAGACTATAACCAAATCCTAAGATACAGCATGGACCTCTCTTCGAAAATTAAATACCTCATAGAGATCCTCTACTAGCACTCTATTCATGTCTTATAAAACATTCCTTAAGAACCTGTTCCTAAACTCATTGGATTATTATTATGGAACCGTCATCATGAACACGTCTCAGCTTGAAGGAACAAAGTCATAAGATGAGATCAACATCAATGAATAACAACAATAGCCATGAAACAAGCTCAAGGATATCACAAGAACATCGGGAACTGTAAGCTTTGGTACCTTTAGAAACGATTTTATTGAAGATTTCATTTATAGTTTTACAACAAAGGAATCATGTCTTAAGAAAGAAAAGTTTAGCCTTAACATACCTGGAAGCTTACTTTTCGACTCTCCAACCTACCTCTTGTCTTGCAATCTAGTCATGATCGTTCTTAGTCTCGCAATCTACATATAAGGTCATTCATACTATTATTCGGAGCACCATAATACACTTATCTCAAGACTTTAATTAAAATCCATTTAAAATCTGTCGAAATTCGGGCAGCATCTCTCCTGTTTATATGCCTAGCTCGAAATCACAATCTAGCAACCAACAACAACAATAACAACAACAATAACAACAACAATACCAACATCAACAACATCATTTCCAACACCATCATATTCCATAAACATCTCACACGATGTTTTCCAAGTTCCACAACTAACCAACTCATTATACGACTATTTAACAAATTTATATCCGTAAATAAATCGAAACTAACATTAATAAGAACAGATTCATACCTTACTCCCTTTAATATTGTGATATCTTCATTTTTCCACCTTTAACTTGAGCCAAAACTCGTCGCTATATGATTTTATAATCACAACTATACGCTGTTCGGACATAAATCCGGAGATTTCACGTAATTTGCGCTAAAATTCTATGGACAGAAGTTGGGGGATTATTCTAGAGAATTTGGGGTATTTTAAGAAGTTTTTGGATGAAAATGAGGGGTAAAACCCCTTTTATAAGGTTCGAGAGGCGGTTCGGTACTGTAGCAGCGCGGCTACTGTAGCAAGGGTGGTTACTGTAGCACGCGTTTCTGTTCTGCCAGCCTAACTTGTAACATTCATAATTCTCTACGCCGATGTCCTATCGACGAGAGGTTTATTGCGTTGAAAACTAGACTCGACAAACTTAATTTTAGGATTTTGAAACACCTTAAAACTCCTAATATACCAGAAGATATACCCCTCCAAAGTTGACCCAAAATTCTGTCCAAAATTCTACAAATTTCTAAATTTTTTGACAAACTTATTTTCTTCGATTTGCTTGGTCCCGGAACCTTCCGAAACTCTCCATACATGATATTTATCATTAACCATACTTGATAATAGTCATGTCCGTTGGTTCCAAGGTTGTCCTTCCCGGTCACGACTTAGGAGATCGTAATTCATCCTTTACTCATACAATATACTTAATAATGCTTCATTCCTTATAATCCAAAATTTTTTTACTTAGCTATAGCTCGACATACTTACATTAAAATTTAATAAGTACTTCTTTGAAAGTAAGGGGTGTAACAGATGGTTCATGACTTTCCTTCCTTATTTTCTTATGACTGATCCTACAACTTGCATATGCTATCTTGTTGACTGTAATGCTCTTGAGTATATCACTTTGTGACCTAGGATAGTGGCATGAACCTCCTTTGGAACTTATAATTGTTTTCAATGTGAACTTTCCATCACTTGTGATTTGCTTTGGTCCTACTTGCCTCATGTTTATTCTTAAAGATAGTCTTATATTCGCTCCTACTGTGGATTTTATGATTCTAATTTGACTTACATCATTAGTTGAACTCCATTTCTGATTCCTGTATTTGTGATTGAATCTGTTTGATCAAATCCTGAAGTAAAGAATTGGGGATAGTAGCTTAAGGCTCTCTCTTAATATTCCCTATAGGATTGCTTGTATGTTAAGGCAATTTTGTGATAAGCTAAGTCGTTATGACCTCTTAATGAACCTAAACTAAGATATAGAGACCTAAGGGGATTATGGTAAAGCTATACCATAGCACTTTGAGTTTAATTTGAGTCTAATGATCATGTCTTGTCATCCCTCTACTATCTAGATTGCTAAAAAATAAGATACAAAAACTAGTCCTAAGTCCTTTACAACTTGGTTTATGGCTAATGAATTTACAGTTCTTTGTGGAGATGGCCTTAAGTCATGTTTGGAAGTTGATTTGTAATTTAAAATTCTAGAAATTGCTTGAGTGTCATTACTGTTTTGAAAGAAGGAATTAAATGAGTCTCATTATTCACTAAGATTGGCTGAGTGTTCTAACAGAGTTGAAGTGAGTTAATATATAACCTATAGGACCCTGAGATTACAAATTATTGATATGGGAGTTAAAATGGAGACTTGTTGTCACGACCCAACCCCGTGGGCCGCGACTAGTGCCCGAGATGGACACTCGTACATACCTACTAACCAAATTTCACTTGCGTTTACATATTAAGGATTTCGTGCATACAAAACCATATACATATCATTTAGGTCGTCGATTATATTATAACACATAAATCGATCAGGTTATCGTAGTATATGGGAAAACCGGACACAAACTATATAAACGTTACTGATCAAATGCGACCCACAACCCACATGCATGTCTACAGGCCTCTAACAAAGACAACAGAATCAGATGACGGGACAGGGCCCCGCCGTACCCCTGAATAGTCATATACACATAAATATGTACAACGGAAAGGAAAGATCTATACCAAAAGTGTGGGCTCCGGATCAAAGGAGCACTCCAAAGTAGCAGAATGGGCACCCTAGACTGGCGGATCACCACAATAAGCGTATGTACCTGTGGGCATGAAACGCAGCCCCCGAAGAAAGGGGGTCAGTACGGAATATGTACTGAGTATGTAAGGCATAGAATATAGAAAACATAACCATAACCGGAACAACGATACAAAAATAAGTACATTATCCAGGTTACCAAAGCGCTATTTTTCCAATCATAATCATATATGCAGGTGTCATATGTCAGAAAAGTGCGGACCCAGAATATCAGAATGATTATTTTCCAAACGCAGATCGTCTATGCCGAAGTCATATGTCAGAAGAAGTACGGATCTGGAATGTCAGAATACTTACTTTCCAAACACAAACCAAACATATCAGAATCATATATCGTATATATACATATAACAGATCCCGGCCGTCTAGTGAGGGACGCGGTGAACAGAATCATATAACAGATCCCGGCCCTCTGGTAAGGGACGCGGTGGACAGAATCATCAGATGCCAAAATCAAATACCATATATGTATGTAACAGATCCCGACCCTTTAGTGAGGGACGCGGTGGACAGAGTAATCAATGCATGTCAGAATCATGTACCGTATATGCAGATAACAGATCCCGGCCCTCTATTGCGGAACGCGGTGAACAGAATCATCGTATGCCATCCTGGCCGCCATCCCCATATCATCATATACAGACATACATATAACAGAACCCGGCCCGCAAGGGAGAGGGACGCGGTGAACAATGCAAAGGAAGATGCACGATAACAGAACCTGGCCCGGGGCGCAGTGAATAACATACTGAGGCTTGCACGAACAGAGCAGTGAGAACCCATATGCACACATATCCAGACTCAATAGATACGTACATTTATCGACATTTGAAGATCATAAACACGTCCTGAATCAATCGGAGTTAGTATGTGAAAGTTACAGACGTTTTTACCACAGAACTTTTACGGACATTCAAAGCAAACCCGAGATCTCTTACGTAAGTTAGGGACATCGAAACTTACAGAACTCTTTAGAAGCAAGATTCTTTATGCTTATCTCGTTATTCATTCATATAATAAGCTCAATTATATCGAGCGTACTCATATCGAAAGTGAACAAGAATCGTAGACAACTCGGAAATATCTCAAATAGAGCTTCAGAAGTCATAAATACGTATCAAAACCATATGCATATAGCTGAATAATTAAATTCCAAGACTCGATGAACAAATATAATTACTGACATCTGAGGGCTCAGAAACAAGTTTCAGGTCAATCAGAATTAGTATAAGAAAGTTGCGAGCTTTTGAAGTACAGAACCTTTTAAAACGTTTCATAAGCCATATTCAGAAATTCAAGTATTATTCATTTTAGGAACTTTTGAATAACATTATAGATCAAATCAAATGGAGACTTTAGGACAATATTGACGTATCAAAGTATTCATCAAAGACTTTAGTCATCTCGTTTTTCTTTCGAACAACCTTCGGAAACATAACAACTAGAATCTTTGAACATCATAAATACGTATCAAGCCATATGGAATAGCTTATAGAAGTCAACGATATTAGCCATCCTAGTGGCTCTAAGAATGGGATTTTCTTTGGAGGCATACATATACGTTATGGGTTTATTTCATAAAGGTCATGCCAAAAGAAGGAAAGGTAGGCTTTACATACCTCGATCGCTCGCTAAACAAATCTCGACTCAAGTCTCGGGCTCTCTAATATCTACAATAACGTTATCAATTACCAAACATTAGCTACAAGTACTTAGAAATTTAATTCTAACTAGTACTTGTCTACAGAAATTTCGGCAGCATCTCCCTTGTAAATTCAACATCCCCGAGAATCTAACTCGGCCAAATTCATCAACAACCATACCGACAATACCAACAACCATACCGACAATACCAACAACCATACTAATAGCATCAAAAATCAATTTAAATTGCATTCTAACATTAGTAACCTTCTCCTTTACGTAGCTTATCACATTCAATTCAACTACGTACATTCAAGCTAATATCAACGCTTACATATCCATTACTAATCCAAGATCATTCAAACACAATTCAAGAGCATTTCAAACAATCTACAAAATATTCAACCAACTCCACCAACACCATACTCCACCTGAAACCTCTACAAATGCAACGAAACTACAACGATGCATTTTCTTCTTCCAAATTCATCAACAACAACAACAATTCACACCTTAGAAACTCCATTTCCACAATTTCATAAAAAAAAACATATTAAAATCACATAAGTTCCTACAACAACCTACAACCAATTTCCATGCCAACTCGAACCATTAGTCTTTCATTTACATCATAAAGGCCACAACAACACAACTAACATGCTAAATAAAATTATTTCATCTTCTCTTCACCAATTACACCACACGGCCACACACACACAACACACCCACACGGCCCACACACAACACATAACATTTCCATGATTTTCATTCAATTCTACTCACTACAACATATATAAGTCTTCCATAACATGTAAAAGAATAGAAATTTTTACCTTTTCTTCAATTTTTCACTTGCCACCAAAGTGATTTTCTTGCTTAAATAATTATACCATGTTGAAGAGGGTCTTGAACTTAGTAAGCATTCAAGAAGAAAGGAATTTTTGGACCAAGGATGGAAGGCTTCAAAAAAAAAAAATCTCTTCTTGTTGGCCGAATGGCCTCTTGCTCTCACTCTTTTTTTTGTCTTCTTGAATGTTCTAAAAATGGAAGACTAAGTAGGGGTCTTCTCCTTTTATTTCTTGGATTAAATTTTTCATGGGCCTTGGGCCATTTTTTTTTCTCTATGGCCGGCCACTTGTTGGCCCTTTTTCTCTTTTTTTTTTTTAAGCCCAACTCACTTATGTCTAATATTTGTAATTCATGAACCCATTTTTCAAATTTCTAATTTTGCCCTTGGCCTTCTTCCATATTTCCGCATCAATATTTTTCATGAACAACATATATATTAAATAGAATCAAAATATTGTCTAATCTCTTACTAGTCACAATTTTCTCAAATTATTCGAATATGCAAAATTATGGGATATAACATCTGTTTTGTTAAAATGAAGGCTAATCAGTTCTTAAATGCTTATGTGTGCCTAGTTAAAGTCTTAAGAGTTGAAATAACAAAAGATTAGAAATTCCTTTTTTGTTTGACACCCATTTCTATTTTGAATCATCTAAGTCATGTAGGGGTTTAAAAGAACCTATTTTTGACCTTGAAGTGGTAAATGGTTGCTATGTGCTATCTTGAAGCTTGGCACTGTCTTGAATCCATTTGGCTGTCTTAGAGGAAAACTGAGTTTGCTATTTGCTAAACAAGACTAAAATTGACTAAAATTGTAAGGAAACAAACCTGTTGGCTTAAAAATTGGAGATTGTATTATGGCTTGCAATTTCGCTTATTTTCTCAAGTCTAAAAACATGAAAACTGAATGAATTCTGTGAAGGTTCAACTTTCCATTTATTTAGATATTTTCTTACATGACACCATAAGGTGCCTCTGTTTGCTTCGAAAAATGCATTACATTTGGTTCTCTTTTCTTCAAAGTTAAAACTGACTTGAAAAGGAAGAAGAGATCCTGTGTGTGAACTATTTAAATCATTTGTGTGCTTACTTGTCTCACTTCTCCTTGGTTGTCTGATTCTTTAGTTGTGACACTTAGAATCTATGAATACTTTAAAAAGCAGGTCACCTTTGGTTTGTTTTAGCCTGACTTAACCTGTGCTTAGTGACTCTGTGTGCATTATTCTAACTTGTTGGTATCTCTGAATAAAACTTAGATTGAAGGTTTAATATCTGAATTGAAAAGGTTGAAAAGGTAAATTGAAAACATTTGTTCGCAACCGTGCTCATGAAAACAGTGTGTTAATCCTTTCAAACTATAATTTTTGAAAATCTCTCTTTTTATCAAGAGTTGCTCTCATTCTAGACTGGATTAAACCCAAGCTTATTGACTTAGAAACTGCCTGATGAATTGAGTTTTAGGATGCTGATTTGTTCAGCTTAAATCATAGATCTTTTGTTATTTGTTTTACTGAAATATCCCTTGATTTATTTGCCTAAAATCCTTGTCATTTGAGAAGGTAAATCTGCTTACCTGTTAGTGTGTGCCACTGCTTGGTTTTGAGTATTTTCTGGGAGTTTTGGATGTTGTTTCTAGGTAGTTTTGATGATTTATTTGAAGGAAGGATACGGGGAACATATAGGGTATATGGAGGGTATGCCTCCCAAAGGGGTTTTGCTCTCCACATATAGGTATATCACCAAGTATATGTTGTATATCACAGCCCTAATACTTAGAAAGTTTCTAAAAAATGGAAATAGTCTATCAAGTGATATATATATATATATATATATATATATATATATATATATATATATATATATATATATATATATATATATACAAGGCCTTATATGGGAAGAAGTGCAGGTCACCTATCGATTAGTTCGATATTGGTGAGACGAAGTTGATAGGCCCAGACATGATTCAGCAAGCTGTTGATAAGGTGAAGCTTATTCAGGAGAGATTATTGGGAGCTCAGAGTCGACAAAAGGCATATATATATATATATATATATATATATTCTGATGGCACCGTACAAGGCCTTATATGGGAGGAAGTGCAGGTCACCTATCGATTAGTTCGATATTGGTGAGACGAAGTTGATAGGCCCAGACATGATTCAGCAAGTTGTTGATAAGGTGAAGCTTATTCAGGAGAGATTATTGGGAGCTCAGAGTCGACAAAAGGCATACGCTGATAATCGACGTCGAGACTTAGAGTTTCAGGTTGGTGACTGGGTATTCCTGAAGGTATCACCCATGAAGGGTGTGATGAGATTTGGCAAGAATGGGAAACTCAGCCCGAGGTACATTGGGCCTTATCAAATTATTCGTAAGGTAGGCAAGGTGGCCTATGAGTTGGACCTACCATCTGATTTGAAACCTATGGACTGATTTGGACTAATATTCAAAAACTTGTGGGACTAATTGTGACTATTTAGGCTTAGACTAAAAAATAAAATTTGACTAAAACTTGGCTAAAGGTAGAATAAAAATGGACTATACAGAATACAATTAATGTACGGATTATAATAGTATGCCCAAAATTATTTTCCTAAAAACTATTTTTTATACTGAAAAATAATTTTTTCAAAACTATTTTTGGGTGGACTTACATAGAGTCCTACTTATACTAAGAGCCTTAGGATATTAGCCTAAGTGTTCTAGTCCGATACCTTAAACGCCCAATTTTGGGCAAAATTTTACCACTTTTGTTTCTTGAAACATGTTATATTTCATGAATGACTAAATATTTGTTGCGAAAATATAAGCCGAAATAATTTTTCACCATAAACAATTTATATCTACAAAGGCATACTATTAGAACACGTAGGTCAACCGTATTTTACGAATCCTTAATATCGGAGTGCCTAACACCTTCCCCGGGGGATCACCAGAACTCTTACCCATACTTTGGTTAGATTAGGATTCTTTTAAAATTTAACCATTTTGAATGAACCCTTTTCGAACTGGTTTTACTAATTTACTAAAAATTAGATGGCGACTCTAAAATAAAGTCCATTTAGAGCAACATCCACATAGAAATATATATATTTTTTTTTTTTCCAGTACGATTGACAACCGTACTTCCCCGGGACACTTTCTTTTTTAAATGAGGCAAGTGCAAATACGAATCGGAAAAAATAGAACCGCTACACTAACATCATCATAACGTACCCAACTGCAGTGGTGTGCACAATAGGTGTCGTACCCGACACACTATAGCGCGGCTCGATATATATATATATATATATATATAGGCTCATAGAATGACAGTCTGAACCTTTCGGAGTGACGTAAGGTCAATAACCTCCGAATACGTTATTCGAGATAACTCGTCAATATGTAATATCATAAGGAGCAGCAAATATCATCAACATGTACCTTACATGAGAAGCCAAGATTAAGGACATGAACATGATCATATACATTTCAATAAAGCGAGACAATGTAAGCAATTTCTAACTTCTAAGAGTAGAGTACTTTGAAAGAATCATTCGTGCGCATTATGTTTCATTCGGATTCGTCCAAAAGAAGGAAAGGGTAAGTCTTACATACCTCGTAATGTCCTACCCAACCACAATAATAACAACCTAGATTGGAAACTCTAAGAATTCACAATCAAAAGATAACAATGCGGAAATTAAGATAGGGGAAAATTGGGGATGGGGAAAGAGATAAAGCTAGACCCAATTAGAAGAGAATTATTAGGCAAACTTGGGAATAAGTCCCAAATCCTCCTAACCTATTCTATCAATTTGACCCTAAACTATTTGAAATTCAAGGCAAGGGAAATTCAATTGAAAATCCACAAGTGAATAGCTCTTCATGAAATTCCAGGGCAATGTTGATTAACAACTTTAGAATCACACGCTACAATCTACTCTCAATCTAGGGCTAGTAAGTCAAACAAACTATATTGAACAATGTCAATTCTAAATTCATCAAAAACTAACTAATGCTAACCCTCAAAACACTATATATAGTGTTTGGGAATAATTACAAACTAGGCTCAAAAGTGTCCTTGCAAAGATAGCCTTCATGGAAGAAATATGTCTCGTGATGCCCTTTTATAGACTGTAAATAATTATACAGTTCGTACTTCTTGTTGTAAAACTATCAATTTCCATAGAAGTGTTAAGGTGACATTTACGGCCCGTAAATATTTTACAGTCCGTATAATGTTCCGTAAATCGGTAACAGAAACTGAAAACTGTTACGCCCTATTTTGAACTAGTCCAATATAGTTTGCAACTTCCCGGTTTTTCTAACTGGTTTAAAAAAGAGTTAGAGTCGCCACCTAATTTTAAAGGAAAATCAGGAAACCTATATGTATTTGTGTATCTACTCCATTTTAGTCCACGAAACCTATGAAATTCTAGATAAGAGTTTTATTTACCCCGAGAGGAAGGTATTAAGCATCCCTCAGAGTCTGCCCAAAGACAGTCCTTAAACTTAGTTTAACTGAACACTAGAGGGGGATTATCTATCTGTTTATCATTATTATTACCTGTTTTCAAAATATTATGAACTCATGAAAAGCTACACTAGGTGATATTATACTAAGTATATACAGTGTATAAAAATGTATTTATATCAAGTATCAAGTATTCATAAGAATGTATAGTAAAAAAGAATATATAAAAGAGTATAAAGAGAATGTACCTCGTAAGTATAAAATATATCTGTTAGTACAAAGAGTGTATATATATATATATATATATATATATGTTAGTGTAAAGAATGTGTAACTATATTAAGAATATAAAAAGAAATGTAAGACTGTAAAAATAAATGTATCAAGGATATAAAGAATGTGCGTCTATGTATATTAAAAGAATATATGTATATTAAACATATAAAGAACATATTTCAAGTGTAAAAGAGTGTACGTCAAATCTAAAATGTATAAAGAATTATATAACTAGATATATTAGTGCATAAAGAATGTAAAAAATAAGTTACTAATATTCATTGGTGTAAAGATTTATATAATGAAATTATTCAGAAAAGTGAAGTTTATTTGACTTGTTTCTACCGTTTAGTTAAAAAGAGTGTTTGTTTAATTAATATCCTATCAAAAGAATAAGGAACAAAATAATTGTAAAATGTATTGGTAAAAATAAGTATAAGGAAAAATGTATTAGTGTACACGAAACAATATAAAATGTAAGTTGTATTAAGAGTGTATAAAGAATCTAAATTAAAGGATGGACTAGTATTTTTGCCTAATCGTCAAAAGTGTGAATTTATTTAACAAAGTATTTATACCAAGTCAATTTAATCTAGTTATGAAAGTATTGACGGCCTAAGTCTTGCCTAAAGCGAATGACAATTTTAAGTTTAACAAACAAGGCGACAAGTAAACAAATATATCAACCCGTCATTCCAAAAATAAAGTTTCCACTATACTATGAGTTTATGTTTTGTACAGTTATATAAAAAAATGCGGAAAGTAAGTACAAACAGTGATTCGATAAAGTCTCCGGGTTCCTTCCGAGTGTCGTCTTCGGGATGTATCTCCGGGTACCTGTATAAACACTTAGTAAAAGTGTTAGTAAGAGAATAAATAACTATCGAATGAATTAAAGAAATAATGAATAAAATTAAAATAAAAAACCCGTCTTTTGTACATGGGAGGCTTTGGAAATTGACGGAAATTTCTTCATCGGCCATTTGGGTGTAGTATTTGTCCAAAATCAATTTAAGCAATATTTGTTAGCAAAAGAGTTAATGTAAAGCAGTCCAAATAAGCAACTACGTGCAATAGTAGAAAACAAAAATAAGAACAAGCTGCAAGTCGACCATGGAAAGAAGAAACGAGTCAACACAATAGCAGAAGCAAAAGTGAAGTTTGTCCAGTAGCAAACCATGGCCAAAATGGAGCAAACCTTCTCAACAAAGAGCAAGTCTTCAGCAAAGAACTTAGAGCTGCCAGAATAATCAAATGCAAAGCAACAACAGTGGAGTTTTACCGGAAAATAATCTGGTGTGACAACGCCAAAAGAAGGGAAGAGGAGCCGCATCATTTCGACGGCATTACCGGAATGACACCATAACAAAAAGAATCACCCAAAAAAAAAACACGAATCCAACGATAAATCATACACCACAACAACATGAAACATTAACAGTCAAAACATAATAAAAATAAACAAGATCAGTCTAGAAGAAAACTAGAGCACAATATAATGTTGTTAATGGCATTTTCCGGTCAGATTCGAAGCAAGAAATAGAGGGAGTCGTGGGTTAGTGAAATCAAAGTAAAACAAATAAAAAAGCAAGAAGAGAAGAAGAACAAGCCGTCAATGGTTGTTTTTCGATGACGTGGTGGTTCTTGGTCATTGGTAGTTGGATTTCGCGGTGGCGTTGGTCAATGACAGAGGGAGTAGAGGACTGGTGGTTGTCGGGGCTATGGTGGTTCACCGATGACGGGTTTCATGGAGGAAGGCAGCGTGGTTGCTGTGGTGACAGCGTGAGGAGGGAGAAAAGGGGCTGGACGGGCAGCGAAGTGGCGTGGTGGTGCTGTCATGATGGTTCGTGGTGGTGTGAAATGGTGGTAGTGTGGTTGCTCGCTGCTCCGATGAAGGAGACCAAGGGGTTGTTTGGTTCGTGGGTGGCGTTGTAGTTGGAGGTGAAGGCGGTGGCAGTGAGGGTGGTGGTCGAAAGGGAAAAATGGGGGGAAGGGCGGCGTGGTGCTGTGGAGAGGAAGAGGAAGTTGTGGGGCAGCGGGGGGTTCACGGCTGGTGGTGGTGAGGGTGGTTCGCCGGCGGTGGCAGTAAAGGTGGTGGTCGGCGGCTAAAGCGAAGTAGAGGAGAAGTGTTTAGGATTTTGTTTTAGAAGAGAGAGAGAGAGAGAGAGAGGCCAAATCTGAAAATTGAATTGTGTAGTGTGTGTAGAAGATTGTGAAAAAATAAAATTGTACCCTTCAACTTCTTAGAAAATTGAATTGTGTAGTGTGTGTAGAAGATGTGTAGAAGATTGTGAAAAAGTAAAATTATACCCTTCAACTTCTTAGAAAATTGAATTGTGTAGTGTGTGTAGAAAATGTGTAGAAGATTGTGAAAAAATAAAATTGTACCCTTCAACTTCTTATAATGTAAATAAACACTCTTTTTTGTCCAAAAAATAAAAGAATGTCACCCCTTGTCCCCTTTACCCGTTTTAACTCATGTGTAAAAATGAATTAACCAATGGATCAAGAACCCAACCCATCACTTCAGATGTCAAATTTTTAAAAGGTGACGAGACTTTGACTTGACCGAATTCTTTCTCGGCATTTGAGATTAATTGCTCCGACTTTTCTGTGCACTGACGGACTGTACTAAAATATAATTAACTAATACATGTATAAATAATAATGTAAGTATAAAATATAAATATTAATGTATAAGATATAAAAATGTACTGTTAAAAAAATTAAGAAATAATTATTAATTGCACAAAAATAGTAGTATTACGCTGTACATGTACAAAAATAATCATTCTTAAAAATGACAATAAATTGATAAAATTCCTAAAATAAGGATAATTATTGATAAATTGTCAAAAAATGCAAAAATGTGTAAAAAATGGTATTTCGTGCTCTTTAACGAATCAGGACCCCCCAAAACGTTAATTTCAAGCACAGCGAGCCAAAATTTGGTGTCAACAACGACCATCTTTTATGGTCCGTTAGAGGATTTACGGTCCGTTAATCTATTTGATGGGTTGTACTTCTGTACTGTTCCTTCCTTCTTCTTCACTCATCCAAGCAATCATCCAAAGGTTGTATATCTTGGCTTGTTGCACTTCAAGGGTCTCTAAAGCTTCTTTTTTCACGAATAGGCCTTGCAATACTTGGAGTTCCTTAGCTTGGCTCTGAATGAAGGGTCGTTGTTGAGTTGTGACACTTGATATCATATCACACGAGCTAAGCTTAACTCGCAACTCCTTAGTCTACAACCAAGAAAATGATACTACCGTCACAATGCGAGTGTTATAACTATCCCATTTGAAGGATACACTTTATTTTATAGCAAATCGGTCTGCACCTCCCCTGTTTTCTTAACTTCCATCAAGTTCAAGACAATTAGAAAACAACCCACACGACAATAATATTCCTAACAAGCTCTTTAAACAATTCAACAATCACAACGGGCGGCAAGCTAGGTTTTATGATTAACAAATTATAGCTTTAAACCCCTTCTTTCTCTAAGAACTTGTTAACAACATAAACCACAACATACTCAGTTTATTCCATCAATTGCCAGCCACAAAATACCATAATTTGGTCTTCAAAATAGTTCAACAAACAACGATAACAAAACTACGATTTCTGACTTTTATCTTACGGGTTTTCAATCATACGAGCCCGCCATGACTCCTACAAGCTTAAATACATGAAGGAGAAGTTAAATCTTACCTCAAACCACTTGAAACAACCTCCAACCCAAGCTGGAGAAGCTCCCAAATCCACCATAACAAGAAGCACAAGAAACTCACTAGCCCCACAGGATTCCCGGCGTTTGATTTGCCTTGTTAGCCTTTAGATTTTATTTGGGATGATATAAGAACCTTTAGGGAGTATTTTAGGAGAGTTTAGAGTCTGATTTGGTCGAGCATATGAAGTGAAATGAATAGGGCACCACTTCAGTCTTTAAAAAGAAATTTCCACGGCCTCATATGGGTCCCAAAGGGGCTGTTCGCGTAGTCCTGTGAAAATGCGAATATCTCTCTACTCCAACGCCGTAACAACAAACGGTTAAATGCATTGAAAACTAGAATCGTAGACCTTCAATTTACTGGGTGGATCACCCCGTCACTCGAATAAGAAAAGCTCAGTGACATCTGACCCAAATTTCAATAGAATTATGAACGTAACTTGCGATAACTTTTGTCGGCTTTTATTTTACAACTCGCTTGACTTCAAAACTTAACATATGAATATTAAACACATCAAATACCTTAATATATAGCCTCATTAGCATATTAAGCACTCCTAGTTTATCTCGAAAGTACGGGATTAAACATCTTCGATTCATTTAACCTCCAAACGCTCACAAGACTTCCTTAACACTTGTTTTAACCAATAATTAACTTTGTAAAGGTGATTAACCTCTCCGGCTCATATTGATTCACTCACGATGCATTCTAACATGAAAGTATGGGGTGTACCATCATCATTACAATTGTTTAGCCTAATATTAATTTTAAGTGTGTGTGTAAGTAAGCCACTCATTGAAGGGATATCCATCAAATGCATTGATAATACTCCCTTTCAAAAATCATTGAGAAAAAGCCTAGTGAAGATTTAAAAAAAAAAAAAAGTACATACATCTCATAATACGCATTACCGTATTAAGAATCTTTACCAAAAAAATTTAACAGGGACCAAATCCTAATTAAGAAAAAAAAAAGAGGACAACGCGAATTTTTCCTCCTCTAATACAAATATTATTTTATATCTTGAGAAGACACATTCTAATATTGTGGATGAGCTTCTTAAAAGTTGATATCGATAATGTCTTACTAAACAAATCTGCCAAATTATTACTTGAACGAATATATTGAAAATTTATCCCACCATTATGTCGAGGGTTATGCATAAAAAAAAATTGTATGAGAAATCAGAAGGATAATAGGAATTTTAAAATCAATAAGCCAAAGAAAAACATCTTGAGTATATACAATTAATTACGCTGTTGCAACAAGTGTTGAAAATCCAAGTGTAGCATAGTGATACTAGTTGAAATATCTTCCCATAATCATTTTGTTCAAAATTAATAGGCTGCCCAATTCAACTCTAATGCGTCGGAGAATTAAATGTGCCAGGAAGGATTGATTCTTTTTATAGAGGATTTTTAAAATGGCAGCCCAACCCAACTTTAGCTGCAGGCTAGCCCTTTATTTTTTTTATTCGAAATAGTATGGGCAATTCGCAAGAATACCCTTATTTTGGGGTGGTCATTAATTTTTGTCCCACAAATTGGTAGTCTTCAATTTTTTCCTTCGCCTAATACCATGAGGTTTGGGGTTCGAACTCCGACTTAGTAAAAAAAAAATCGCAAGACAGAGTTTTGCAGCAAAGTTAGTCCTATTCGGACCAAAGTTAGGTCTCAGGTAGAATTTTGAATTCAAAAATCTACCTTCAGGCAGAGTTTTGAACTCTACCACAAGCTAGAGTTTTGCATTCAAAACTCTGCCTGCAAGTTTTGCATTCAAAACTCTGCCTGTAGACAGAGTTTTGAACTCTACCCTAAGGTAGAGTTTTGTATTCAAAATTCTGCCTGAGGTAGAGTTTTGTATGCAAAACTACAAAACTCTGCCTTGTGAATCCAAACCTCTGTATTGTGAATGTTACAACTCGTAACTTTGTACGTTGAGATTTGTCGTATGTTAATGGTCCTAGACTCCTAGTTTGGGACACCGGAGTTACCTTCAAGGTTAAATGAGATTAGACATGCCTATCTTATGGTTATGAGGGTTTAAGTTCATGTTTAGTAAGTTATGGAAGGATTGAAAAATAAGTGAATCGAAGAGAACACATTTCATCGAAGTTTCGTTTTAAGATTGAATTATATGGACCGTATCTTAGGGAATACGAACTGTATTTTGTGATATGGACCATAGTTAAGGATTTAGAAATTTAACAGAGAAGGTAGATTTTGGGGCTGAGAAAATACGGACTGTATATATATGATGTTACACCTCGCAAATTTTGCATCGGTTGTGTCAAAGGTAAACTAATGTAAGCTGGAGAGGCCATGAAACTCTTATAAGGTTAAGGAAGACTTTAACAAGTGTTAAGCAAGTATCTAAAAGTTTCGAGATCAAGTGAATCGAAGAAATTAAGTTTGTCAAAATTTTGGGAAAGCTTGACAGAATTCCAGGTAGGATTTTTGGTCCAACTTTAGGGAGGTATATCTCTTAGCTTATGAGAAGTTACGGAATGCATAACCTATGTGAATTCAAGTTCAGAGAGTCTTCTTTCCAATGCAACTGACATATTGCAAATTCGAGAAATGCAATGAAAGTTGATGTCCGTATAAAATTATACGATTAATGATACGAATCGTATTTATTATATGGCCAGTATACCTGGCCGTATTTTTAGGGCAGAGCAGCCGCTTCATTCCAACATAATCCTAAGTCCATGAAAGCTCTAGAACTCTCTCCTAAACATATCTAACCAATCTCCAAGAGAAATCAAAGGTTAAAAGTGCAAATTAAGTGATCCAAGCTTGGGGTTTTATATTGAATCCTAGTGTTGCTTCTTGTGCTGACCTTGGGAAGAATTTAAGGGTGAAGAAACTTCTGTGTTGGATAACTTCGAAGGCATGGCTATGTCGAATCAAATAGTTTTGGTAAAAGCAACTATTTTTTTCGAGGAACAGTTCCGAGGGAAATTTGAATACGGAGATATGAAAATTGAGTTATTGGACTTTGGAGGTAAGCTACTACTTTGTTTTCATGATTATGGAATTATTTAGCCTTTCTACTGCTTGTTAGATGAGGAAATTGTAAAGGGAAAGCTTAAACTTGTTCTTGGCTATAAGTTGAATTGTGGGCTGATCTTGATCATGTTGTTGTGTTATTAGGATGGTTTCCATGAATTTGGATAGTATTTGATGTTGTTAAGATCTTGTTGAGTTTATAATTCATGGGTGAGAAGAAGGGAAGTGTATATCATTCTTGATGTTAGTACATTTGAGAGTTGATTGAAGAATATCCTTGTATGATTGTTGAAATATAAGAGGCTCATATGAGATGTTAGTTGTGTTGTTATGATTCTACTACATAGACATGAAAACGAAGATTATATAAATAATCATTTATGAAGTATATTTTGGGCTATTTTTTGTATAACATGGGAATACTTGTTGAAGTAAGTTTAAGCTCGCTTATGTAAACTTGTTGCGATTATTGTTGGCTGATGCATATGTTATCGTGACTAAGGATAAGGATAGATGTTGCCCGTTTCTTCATGAGAATAAAGTTATCATTTGATATACTAGTGCCATATAAGTTATAATATGCATTCCTTTGTTATAGGATTGGCGCGCTAGTTGTAATAACTCATTGTTGGATGGCTTGGACGACTTGAGGAATGTTAAGGCTGTCCCTTTCTTTCTTTTTGGCATGATTCTTATGGACAAGACATACACGTAACATTAATCCATAATGATTCTACTCTTAGAGTTAGGGATGTTCCATTTGATTCATGTTCCATAATGATATCTTTAGGAAGTCTTTCTTTAGATCCAGTATGGTCTCTAGAGCTACTCGTACTCTTATCATGTTTTGCATTGCATTGCATATATATATATACACATATGCATATACAGACTTGTGACCCCTCAGGCGCTATATATATATGGGGTATGGGGAAGGTGACGGCGTTATGTACGCACTACCACCTGATCAGCTAGTCATATGATGATTACGACAACGATGATGATGGGATTATATATATATATATATATATATATATATATATATATATATAGTATGACCTCATGCATGCATGTACAACATTTATGTACATCATTGGTCCATAGAGGCAGGTCAGACATACAGTTTGCATTTATTACATCTTATGTTCTCTTATGTCCCTTTCTTATTACTCTCATGACTTACATACACAGTACTTTGTCCGTACTGACGTCCCTTGTCCTGGGGGCACTGCGTTTCATGCCCGCAAGTCTTGATTTATAGGATGATGGCTCTCCTAGTAGGATGTGTTCAGCAAACAGTGTCGTTGCACTCCACTTATTCCGGAGCTGCATTGTGAGTCAGCATGGTTACATAGGCATATGCATGGATATGGTGGGGCCCTGTCTTGACCACTTTATGTCATGTATTCCAGTAGAGGCTTGTAAACAGTTATGTACAGTCAAATGTTGTACGACCTTGTCAGCTCGTACAATATGACCAGCTTATTTATGTAGTTATATCCTTTCAGACTTGTTTCATTTTAGTCTATTACTTCTGTGAGTCAGCAGGTTATCTCATGGCAGCCTTATTGGCCCACCTATGCTTATGATTACGTTACAGATGTATGCCTAGTGATACTTGGCGAGTAAGGCCAGGTGCCTGTCATGGCTCTCCGGGTTGGGTCGTGACAGCGAAATTCCTTCCCCCCCCCCCCCCCCCCCCCCCTTTTTTTTTTTTAACTGAGCTAAGGTTCGAACCCAGAACCTTGAGATATTAGGCGAAGGGCAAAAATTCAAAGACCAGTGCTTTTGAAGGGCAATCCGCACAAAAAAATGAAATGATATTCTCTAAGTGATTTTCGATAAAATCTGAACATGAAATTTTTTGCAATCTGAAATAGAATTTTTTACTACATCATTCTTGCACAAAATCACATTATCAAAACAAAATCAATTCAAAAGAATAAATATTAATTATTATCTTCGTTCACTTAGTTTAGTTCAGTCCAAAAGAGATTCAACATAATATGAATTTTACGACTAAAAAGAAAAATTCTAGTTCCTAATTTACTACTTAGCAGTCCGCACATTCTTTTTCTTATTAATTTTTGTCATTTTATTTAATTTTCTTTTGATTTTTTTAAAAATCAGTTATTTTCTTCTGGCCTCCGCGAACTAACCTCATCTTTACAACTCTTATTGGGCTGTTTTTCGTTGTCCAGTTGATCAGCACCCAATATATATAAAGTAGTGTCTAATTACTCGTTTAAGGTATAAAAGGCTTGCAATAAACCTAAGAAGAGATTTTACCAGTTTGTCTGAATGAACCTTTGACAAGTTCTGTTAGTTTCATTAGGTGAACAAATTAATTCTCAATTATAATCTATGATTTTATTTCTCAATTAAGTCCCAATTAAGTCCAAGATTTACTGAAGGGGCAATTCGCAAGAATGCCCTTCTTTTGGGTGGTCTTTAATTTTTTTCCATTAAATTGGTGATCTTTAATACCATGAGGTTTGAGTTTCGAAGCCCGGCTCAGTAAAAAAAAAATTAAAAAAATTAAAAAAATCGCAAGGCAGAGTTTGTAACAAAACTCTACTTGCAGGCAGAGTTTCAAACTTTGCTTGCAGGTAGAGTGTTGCAAACTCTGCCTGAAGGGAGAGTTTTATATGCCTGCAGGTAGAGTTTGAAACTCTGCCTGCAGCTAGAGTTTGCATTCAAAATTCTGCCTGAGGCATTGCAAAGTTAGGCCTTAGGAGAGTTTTGAATGTGAAACTCTGCCTGCAGGGAGAGTTTGCATTCAAACTCGGCATGTGAATCTCAACTTATGGCTTGAGATTTTTTTTTTTTAATTTTCTGATTGAGCGGGGATTCGAACCCAGATTTAAGGAGCTTTTAGCGAAGAGCAAAATTTAAAGATCACAAATTTAAGGGGCAAAAATTAAAGACTAGTGCTTTTGAAGGGCAATCTGAGCAAAAAAAATGTTACTGAAGTTAGGCACATGTCATTCTTTTGCTTATGGTGTTGATATTTAACCTTTTGATTATATATGATATACTACTAAGCACTAACAAGTTCTTGCTCATTCAAATATTTTTAGCGTCATATTACATATCTTTTATCTTTCTTCTCGAATATTCCTCCTCTAACCTTGCGTCTTCATCTCCCTTTCTAGCTATTAACATTTTATTCCAACCAATTGGTCAACCATGTTTTTTCGTTGCATTTGTCTACATCCTGCAAATATGTTACTTTTCAAATTTGTGAAAGTATTTCAAGTTTTTGAAAAACTAAAAAATAAATTTGTTATGTTTGAGAGTTTTTGGCTAAAATCATACCTGAACTATAACGCAAACCTAGAATACATCTTTGTGTTATCTGAGTAAACAACAAACATTTATGTACTATCCAAAAAGTTGCAAGTCCCATCCTTGTTACCTCATATGGTTTTTGCTCACTGAGGTAACACAAGGATGTACTTTAGATTTGGATCATAATTCCGGGATGATTTTAGCTAAAAACTCTATGTTTTACCTCTATTTTAATTCTAGAGTAGTCACTAGACTCACCAATGTATAAAGTTATTCTATCTAATTTTAAATATCTAGTTTGCCCCCGTTGGCTCCAGATCAAGATTGCACCAGAAATAGAAACTTAGAGGATTATTTATGGTGAGTAACAACAATAATAACAACATACTCCGTATAGTCTCATAAAGAGAGATAGAGCGGTTGTTTCCGACAGACTCTCGACTCAAAAAAGACTATTTATGGCGAGTGTTATATTTAAAGGGTGGAAACAAGATAGACTCTTAAATTGAAGGGTCCATTTGCACAAAAACTCACAAAATGACCATAATGGTGATTATGTGGAGAAAATCCCGTCCCTAGGGAAGCAAAAGTCAAAGAGTTAGGAGTAATATACTATTCTTGTCTTTCTTAATTCTTCTCTCCAAAACAGTTCTTCAACCCTTCTTGGTTTTCACTTTTATATACCTGAAGATATATATATATATATAGCTGAAAATTCACAAAAGTCCTTTGTTTCTTCTTTTCTTGATTGAATCAAGAACTGACTTTGGGGGTTATATATGGAGAGAATAATTGGAGAGAAGTATAAGTTGGGTAGAAAGATTGGAAGCGGTTCTTTTGGGGTTATATATCTTGGTCTGTTTTTTTTTCTCATTTCTTTTCTGTTTTTGATATTTGGGTTTGTTATATTTGATAGACTCTGATTGTTTTTTATGTGTTTCTGCTAATCTTTCAGCTACCCACATTGAAACTTTTGAGATTGTTGCTGTTAAAATTGTAAGCTGTCTTGCCTAGATTTAGTCTCTCCTTAATAAGTTGTTGTTGTTGTTAGGCAGCTTTATATACCTATGTTAATCATTTAGTACATCATTGAACATTATAATTTTCCCATCTTGCTTATAGATATATCTTGGTCTAATAAGTTGTTGTTAGGCAGCTTTATATATCTAGCTATGTTAATCATTTAGTACAGCTTTGAGCATTATAAATATATGCATATCAGTTTGATAAGCTTGATGTGTTGTTTTTGGGTAGATATTAATGGGGACTAGGGGCATTTAGGTTAAAGATTCAAAATGATGAATGTTTGTCCATAACCAGAAGTTTTTGATATGTGCTAAAGGAAAAAAGAAGTGTTCTGTATGCCAAGATTCAGACTTTAGATGTTTTGGTTCATTATTAGTGTAAAATTTTGATCGATTTAGATTGTCATTAAAAGCACCTAATTGCTGATGTCAAAAAATTTATACAAAGTAAGCGTGCGGCTTAAAGAACACCAATTTTAGAAAAATTCTTATGCTCTTTCTTAAGTTGTCCACTGTTAAAATGACATCCCATTTCACAAACTGCGTTGTTATTCCCAAAATTATGCTCCTTCCCTCTTACGCCCCTGTCGTGCTAACTCCAACCAATATGATTAAGTTGTAAAACATTTCGTCTCTGCTACTTAGGTATAATCTTATGTCTTACCTCCCCTACTGCAATATTATCTCTCCTCTTTTTTAAGGTATCTACTGATTCCATCGACTTTTCTGTCAAAGAGCCTATGTTCCAGCTACCTGGGTGAAGTAGACTCTATTGGACTAGCCTCTTTGCCCTCATTTGTCCATAATACGGGAACCCTTTCTATTTTTCACCACATCGGGATGCTGATGTGGCGGAACTAGCTTCTTTACCACTTATGTATGTCTTTTGTTGAATCTTTTTTCACGGCCTGATAGAAAATTTGGTAAGCTAATTATTTTATTCCATGTTTCAGAAAAGGGTTAACCAATATGCTAACTGATCGATTATGATAAATTGGATCTGATTTAGTTTTTTTTTTTTTCTGCAATCCCTTCACTTGACATGAGTGTGAAAGGGGTTCTAGAAACTCGTCCATGACGTGAGTTCCTTTCTTATTTTGCACCACATTCGGGCGCTGATGTGGCGAGACTAGCTTCTTTATCCATACTCATTTGTGATGTCGGAACTCTAGCCCATACTCCGTCACATCCAGGCGGCAATGTGATGGAACCCTTGCCTTATTTTTTACGACATATGTGTGCCGATGAAACACGTGCCTAGGGTGAGCACGTCCTGGTATAATTTATCATGAATTGACTAGTTTTATGCTAGCTGCCAGCCTACCGCAATCCTCTTCCTTTATCCGGGTTTGGGATTGGCAATGTGGACAAGCTCGTACGGGCAGAGTTACTATATAATCATGCATAAGAAATTTCTCAACCTCGTTGCATTCCCAACCTTAGATGTCCTCCTAACACTTATTTCACATGGCCAATCGATCATCAAAATTCAAGTAATCGTTTGATAACTTCTATGACATTCACCGAACAATTGCCAAACCGTTTACATGCGGCCGCGGGTAGCATTCTCCTATGGCTTTCTCTTGCACCATAGATCTTTTGAGAGATGTACTCTCATATCATTATCCTCATTTCATCCTATGCATCTCGAGAACCTTTCCATTCCCTTTATAATTCACTTCACTTGCTCACTCAATGAGAAATTCTCCCTCTGCCAGTCATCCATCATCTATTAATCCAAATTTGGTGCTATTATCATCCTCGATAAAGTGCTTTCCTCTTTTGGAAATATTCATAACCGTTTCCCTAGTAGTGCCATCTAGAAGATGGGCATCCTTTGGATTCACCATCCCCCACTGAGAGTGGAAATAATTAACTTCCTCCATTCCGAATAATACCTCTTCCTTCCTTTTCTACGCATGAGAAATATATCATCATATTCTTTTATCTATATGAAACATTTGCTTCCATAAAGCATTCTCCTCTTGAGCAAATCTTTCATCATCATCCTTGTTTGTGTACTTAGCTGTTTGAAGGGATCTGCTATACTCCTCTAGTTCAAATTCGGTCCCATGTTCCAATATCATGGAGTTTCTTTCTGAGACCCAATTCGGTATGCTCATTTGCCTATTGCTGCTTTGAGTTGGTAGTCGAGTCACCTCTTTTGCATGGATTTATTACATAATTAACTACTCCTTTTGTCATCAATATGTAAGCACGTGAATTTGTTACATAATCCTCCTAAGATTTTTGTTGATCTGCTCCTCCATCTGAAAATACGTGATACTGATCAACCCAATGTAGTTTGTATATTAATTTGATCCCATATATCTCCTACATTTTCCATTTCTATAGCATGATGTATTTCCTGGTTAGTACAAACCTATGTTGCTCGGACTCTCCAAAAATGATGCCGCACCCGTGTCGGATCCTTCAAAAATACACTACTTTTGGAGGATCCGACATGCACCCGTGTCCATTTTTGAAGAGTCCGAGTAACATAGGTACAAACAAATAGTCTTCCTTAGTTATGAATTTTTCAAACAAATACTTAGAATATTACTGATAAAATGCATCAAGTTGCGCGCAAACCGGCCTCGACATCACGGTTATAAAGAAAATACATTACTGATAAAATGCCGAAATATCCATGACATGGTGAAGGATGTGTGGATATCTAATTTTAAGCAATGTTTGAGTTAGAATGTGGTTGGTTATTAAAAAGAACAATCTCAGTTGTGGTTGCTAGACAGGCTGAACCAGTCATTTGACTGTGCTCTTTGTGATTGCAGGAAAATAGGCAGACAAGACACCCTCAGTTGCTTTATGAGGCAAAGCTGTACACTATACTTCAGGGAGGAAGTATGTCTTCCTTGGTCACCATTCCACTTTATTTGACAACATTTCCTTTTTAGCAGTGCTATCAAAAGCGAAAAGCGCAAAAAAGCTCTAAGGTCAGCTGGGGCTTTAAGCGCAAGGCACAAATAAAGCACGGGCTTTAATCAAAAAAGGCGCAATGGTGCAAAAAGACAAATATATATATGTTTAGACCAAGACTAATAATATCAAGCATGAATGAACAAATATATGGACAAAGAAAATGTAAAAACATTACGCTGAAGTGAAATATAAATTATCTAGTGTCACCTCTTCAAGAGAGGCTCATTGGCAAGAAAAAGTATGTCTTAGAGCCTTGATGATGACACTGAAGCGCACATAAAGCGAGGCGAAGCGCTCAACTTGTTTTGAGCCTCGCCTCAGGGCTTAAGTGTGCTTTAAGTGCGCCTTTGACAACACTGCTTTTTAGTCCATTCCAAAAAGAATGACAACTTTCTAAATTGGGAAAAAATTTAACTTTATTTCCCATTTAACCCCTATTGTTAAGCTTTTATAGCACACAACTGATGTGGAATGTTTAAGATCACAAGTTTCAAAAGTCTTATAACTACACAAATGTTATGGCATGTTTATGAGTTATGACCACAAGTTTTCAAAAGTCTTACTTTCTTTTTTAAATTCCGTGCCTATTCAAATGTTGCCACATGAATTGAAACGCAGGAGTATTCACTATTACTTGTTGGTTTTGATTTCAGGTGGTATTCCTAATATAAAATGGCGTGGGGTTGATGGGAATGACAGTGTCCTCATTATTGACCTGCTTGGTCCCAGTCTTGAAGACCTTGTTGTACACTGTGGGAGGAAATTTTCACTGAAAACTGTCCTAATGTTGGCAGATCAGATGGTAATCAAAATATTACATACTCCTGTTTCTTTTGAGTAATGCATGTTTTGTGTAATAGTCTTACTCTGGCCTTTATTTTACCTATGGCTTTATTTAGTTGTTTAAGTGTGGCGTATGCAAGTTTGATATGTACTCTGTTGTCTCTAGATAGAGTATGTTGCAGAAATTATGTGTCATCAAGCATGTTTGTTATGTGCCTTTAATATTGCTGCCTTTATCCCGTGACATCTATCATGGAATTATGTTCATAACGATACTGGGGATTCTTTTCTGTGACAAAAGCAGATTACGAGAATAGAGTATTTGCATTCAAAAGGATTTCTGCATAGAGACATAAAACCAGATAACTTCCTCATGGGTCTTGGCAGGAAGGCAAATCAGGTAATGATATTTTCAGATAAGCTTCAGTCATTTTATTTCGATAAGCAAGAAGTCCCCGAGGACCAAGCCACATAGTCATTTAGTCAATTATTATTTTTCCTGTGATTCTGTTTTACCTTTGCCTTTTTATTCTTGTTGTCCCTATTGACAAAACAGGTCTATGTTATTGATTTTGGACTTGCAAAAAGATATCGTGACCCCGTCACAAACCGTCATATTCCTTACAGGTATGCGTATATTTGGTTTTATGCAACTTTCCTCTGGAAGCATATGAAGCTTGATGTTCGGTATATTGCCTTTTGCCCAGCCTTTTCAGTAACAAAACTTCATTTTAAGTGAAAATTCGATCGCTACACTTAAAATTTAGTGATTGTTATCATTGTTGTTTATATGATACTTGGTCCTTTGCTATCATTAAGGTGTTGATGATTGAAAATCTGTGTATTGCTTGAAAGTTTTCAAAAATGAAATGTCAAATCCTATTTATTTATAGAAAAATCCCACTAGTCTTCATCACCTAAGAAAGAAATGCCTTTTGCTGGTTTTCTGTTTCTTCCCCAATTCAAATGTCTTATGTTCTTGCCACTTCTTGGTGCTGAGTTATTCTTTCTGCCTTCTATACTGTTACAGAGAGAACAAGAACCTGACAGGGACAGCAAGGTATGCCAGTTGCAATACACATTTGGGAATAGGTAAAATTCTGTTGTATGTTGGTATCTCATCTCTGAGATTGGATGGTGTACTAAAATATCCTTTTTTCAAAATCTCTAGAGCAAAGCCGGAGGGATGATCTGGAATCTCTTGGCTATGTTCTTTTATATTTCTTGAGAGGCAGGTGTGGCCACTTTTCTTCTACGCTATTTCTCATTCACTGTTGCTGATTTTTCTTTGGTTTGTTTTTTGTTCTTTTCTCTTATTGACAGAATTAATTGGTTGACTTTCTCATGCAGCCTTCCGTGGCAGGGTCTAAAAGCTGATACAAAGAAGCAAAAATATGACAAGATCCGTGAGAAAAAAGTATCAACACCAATTGAGGTCTGTTTTATAAAGTTGGATGGCTATATTCCTCTGTTTTTTAATTGATGTATATATATAATATATAAAGCTGGGTGCTATATTTAAAACATTATTAGGTTAAGACATTCACGGTGGTTTCATTTCATTGAGTTTAATGGATAGTCAACTGACATTCAATTCTCTCTCTATAGGTTTTATGCAAATCTCTTCCGGTGGAGTTTGCTTCATACTTGCATTATTGTCACTCTTTAACATTTGACCAGCGCCCTGATTATGGATTCCTGAAACGCTTGTTTCGTGACTTATTTACACGTGAAGGTACGGATTTTAAATTCAGATTCTAGCACAAGTAAACTGAACTTTATGTTGTCGCTGCATTTCTTACTGTACTCTGACTCATGGATAGGATATTTTTGGGTCTCACTGAGAACAAAAACCAAAGAAATCTGGAAAACATATTATTGTAATCATGAACATGTAAGATTAGGAGTGTCAAAAGCATCAATTATTTTATGTCCGTAACTATACTACTATAGAGGGTAAACCTAAACTCTTTAGCTAATTGGATTCTCTATTAAGAAATATTACTTTTTCAATTGTTTTGTTGTTACTTTTATAAGTTTCTTGCAAGTAGGCTTGATCTTTCTTGGGCAGAGTTCCAGTATACATGCATTCTTGCAGGATTTGGCAGTTATTTTTAAGCATTTTTTTTTCTTTTCTGAATCTTGTACTGTGTAACTACTGTTTTCTATCCCATCAGGTTATAAAATGGATTATGTGTTTGATTGGACCATCTTGAAATATCAGCAGACACAGAGGTCAAAGTCGCAGCTAGAACTACCTGTTAGTACTTTCATCACTTCATATTTCGGCAAAAGTATTGTTTTCCTCGGCTTTTTAAATATTTTATCTGTATGAAGACATTTGATGTTGTATATCATATTTATAGAAGGTAAGTTTGGTTTATTCAACCCATTTTGATATTCTTTTCTCTGTCACTGAATATTGCAGAGTCTTCATCCACTTTCTGTAACGACGGGTACTGGAGCGTTGCCAAAGGTTTTAAATAAGCAAGGTAACTTGTCTTCCAGTTTTGTATTAGCTCTTTTATCTGCTTATTCCGATCTCCAAATAGGATAGCCATTTCACAGCATTAGCAATTTGTAATATTGGGATTCTGTCAATTTTCAGTGCTGCAGTATAGACAGAACTTATAGAGATGCGTGTGTGTAGCATTTTCAAAAAAAGAGATGCGTGTGTAAAATAAGTAGTGGTTTTACGATCCGCAGGGAAGTTCGACTTTAGACCTTCCCGGATGACTCAATTTCATCAGATTTATCCCTGGGATCTTGCTCTTTGAATATTAAAACTTATATGAACTTTCCTCAAGTATGACTAGTTTTTCTCCATTTAGCTGACCTGGACCTTGTTATAGTCTTGGCAATCATCGATTCCCTTTAATATCTGCATGTAGAGGAGTAAATCTCAAATTATATATTTTATTTGGGAGTTACTGATATGTAACTGTTTTATATCTTCATTAGCTGAAGCTACAAAACAGAAGATATCAGGTAATTTTGTACGTGGTGATGCATCAGCAACCAATCTGAAACCGGACAATCGTACTGGAAAAAATGTAAGTTGAATGTAGGCTGGAGACTCTTGTTGATTTTATCTATCCCATTTTAGTTACATCAAACTTCAATATTGAGTGGCATTTTACCATAAAAACATTCTTCATGTTTCAGTTAATAGTCTTGTTTGTTGTATATGCATGTTGCAAACGATTGCTCTATATTTCTAATTTGTTATAGATAACAAGCGATGCGTCTATTCCTTCTACATCGTTGGCTGATGCCTTCAAGAGAAGCTTCCCAAAACACGAAGATTCAATTGAAGTTGGAAATGTAGGTCATGCACAAAGTGGGAAAGCTGGTGCTTCAAGCAGCAAGCTGCATTTCTTGAGCAGGATGTCTTCTAGGTGAACTGGTAGGAGAATCTTCTCCAATTAAATTGATTTTCTTTCTTTTAAGTTGCATCATAAGCTGGTGCTTGTTTCCATTTACAGGCCGTGGATTAGTAAGTCTATTCTTTCTCTCTTTTTTTTTTTTTGGAAAAAATAGGGATCATAGTATGTGGGAGAAGTGCCGAAGAAGTCAAGGTCTACTTCGTGATGTTGAATTCACTTGAGCCATGTGTACCAGTATTCTATCCATCTCGAGGTGACTATGAAGTATAAGGCATTGGATGTTGCTAAAAGATGGCCTATCAAAACTTGGTTGTCCTTTTTAAGTTTTCTTTGTCTTGAACAATAGGACATTGACTAAGCCAGCTACAGTTCATTATTAAGCAATGTGTAAAGTGTTTCTTTCATTCCTTTTCTAATAGAGCATAAAAGTGACATTCAAATGTTTGATTGTTTTATCGCACTTTTATCTGAATTTTATTTCTTTAATTCCTTTGTGCAAAGCCTCGATGTTTACGTGCATCAGTTTTAATAGGTGCTCAAGTTCCTGAAAGCTCAAATTCGGTATTAGAGCATTTCAGGTATATATTTAGTTGTTTTTCAGGTTCTCACTGTCCTTGTCTTTAGCTGTGTATATGTTATAGCTTATTTGCTAAATTTTCATGAATTTCAGACATCTATATGTCATTCTTGATGATGAAGCCTGCCTTTGGTGTTGAAGTTCCAATGGGGCACCATCATGGCTCTTATAAAAAATCAACCTTGCCTTTGTTTATAATCGTATACTTGCTGCGGAGATGATGGAATTCTGTAACATGGAGTCAGAGGTATTGTGTGATTGGAGCCATAGCTTTTCTGCTCCTTTAATTTTATCTATCATGTCTCAAAAACAATCTTCATACTACTACATGTTGGCCATTTTCGCTTCAATAAGGCTTTTCATGTATTTAGCTCACAAATATCTCCCCCCCCCCCCCCCCCCCCCTCCTCTCTGTATTTCTCTTTAAAATAGTATATGGGACAAAGAAGTCAGTAGTTTAGGTCATGTTCTGTCAAGAGGCTAGTTTGTTGAATTCGCTGAACTTTTTGGCAGAACTCAACTTAAAATATACCAAGAGGCCTTCCATATGTCTATGAAACAGATGATACTTTCAACTAGTTTGAACCATGAAGTTTCAAGCTTTTCCATTAGCTTCATGTTATACTATTTGACATGTATCATACCCGAAGGTTCCTTTCTATTGGGGTTGGGGGGTTAGTGGGGGTGTATTTTCAGCTTCAGCTTCAGTACCAGATGGCGTTCGGAGATTGAGAAATTTGGGTGGAAAAGAACACGAGAGTGCTATTTAGCAAAAGCTACAAGATGCAAAACTAGGTACAATATCGGACAGGTGGTATGCATATATTTCCGTTTTATTCTGCATTGACCTCACAAACACCAATTTCAGGTTCAAAATTTTTGTGCTGAATTTAAATGAATAAAACACAAGTTTGTTTATCTAGTTCCTGATTTGTGACAGGCTTGAGAACCTAAGCGCATTGGTTTATTCAATGTTCAAGTACTCTTTTACCTGGAAATACAGTGTAGGTATTTTTAGTTCAGTGATAATGATATCACTTAACATGCCAAAACTAATCGTCACTCCACCTGTGATGTGAATTAAAAGATCCTACTCTGTAGCTTCCGGTATGTTGTTTCCTCTAAAACGCGCTATTGCTATAAAGGTTACGATTTAAGCATTCAAAATGAAGTTATTATGAAATGTGAAAGACGTTTTTTTCTTCTTCACAAGGTGCTTCTGGTGTGGCAGATTTGTAGCTGCGTCTTACCACGTACATACTATTAATAATCGAAATAATAAGCAGTTAGCACTCATTCCTACAATTGGAAGAAATTAATTGGTGTTACATCTATCCAAATGAATTATTAAAACTGATATGTGGCATAAAAACTTGTTTATGCTTATTTGGGGAGGAATCAATTGATACTTCTATCATATAAGGTAAAGTTATAGAAACCAATTCAAGCAGTGATGTGTACAGGGACAGGCAGATTATTGAGGTTTCTTTAAAAAAAAAAAAAAAAATCAAACGTCACTAGAAATACCAGAAAAACCAAAAACAAAAACAAAGGACATGTAAAGATGTAGCAATGATGTCGATTCACGTCATTCACCCTGATATTACAGGAAAACCATTTTTTTGGTTGTATACAACGTAAAGGAGGATTGTAGTCAAGTTGGAAAATGGAAATGAAAAATTCCTAATGTTATTTTCAGATTTTTGGAGCACAGAAAAAACACATGAATATACGATTGTCAAAAAGAGTTTACACAGTTGCAAGTAGCCTCTAAGTAATAAAAGTATATTAATTATAATAACAAGAATTAAGGAGCTTTGATGCAACAGCCAAAATTGTAATTTTTTAGTAGAGGAATGTATATATTAAAGTTATACCGCTCCTCAGCACCTTATTTGAAAGGTAATTACTATAATAATCATTTTATAACGAAGACGATGAAATAAAACCTAGCAATAGTGATAATAGTATTTGTACAACCATATTTAGGTGATCAAGGACAAAATATGTTTTTAATAACCACCTAACATTCCTCACATACTGCGTCTACTTACTAAATTAACCTCTCGAGTTTTAGGTTATCACAAAGGCAAATGGCTCTTCCTAAACTTGCAGTAATAAAGTGGTAATGAAAGGGGAGTTGGGACCTCCAAAGGACTTAGTGCTCCATTTGCTATCTCTTAAGACATGATTAGACACTTAGTAATGATGAAAGTGTCAATTAAAGAGAGATGCTCCTCTCTTTTTCTCTATTTTGTTGATTGCCTCGGAGTCATAAAACCCCATTTTCAAGTAGATACTTGTTTATTTTCTTCTCCTTTCTTCCCTCTTCTTGTTCAATCATTATTGCTTTTCGGCGTTTTTGTTAATGCTCAGATTGATATAAGTAGTGCTACATAGCCCGAAATTAGGCGAAAGATTACTTTACTAAAGCATGATAAAGAAAAATAAAGGATTAAGAAAGTTGTATGACTTAACCACAACTGCAAAAACAATGGCTCCCAAAAAAAAAAGTGATTCGTAAAATGTAGACGTGTACATGGATCGGGTTGGTTTGGATTTTTAAAGACCAAACCAAACCAATTGCATCGGGTTTTTAAATCTATAAACCAAATCAAACCAAACCAACAAAAGTCTGATTTTTCAACCTCGGTTTTTTCGGGTTGCTCGGGTTTTTCGAGTTTTTTCCGGTAAAGTCTTCATACTAAACATATAACTTGCTAGTAAGATACGACTATCTAATTAAGATATTTTTTAAGAAAATAACACAAAATGTGAGATGAGAGATGACATTGTACCCATATTCAACAAAAAAAAGTAATGAAATTGCATAAAATAAAATGATCATATCTTAAAAGTACTAAGTCATGCTATAATAAGTACGTTTAAATTATAAAGCATATAGAAAATGATCATAATCTAAAAGTACTAAGTCATGCTAAAATAAGTACGGCTAATAAATATTAATTACATGTCTAAATATTAAAGAAAAAATAAAATTAAGTTATGTATTTTCACTTTCTAAACCAATATAAAACTAAAGAATAGATATACAATATTATTGTCATTCCTAGCGTTAAAATTGAATTTCTTTTATTAGCATTAGTATTGATTTGATTTTTGTTGAGTTTTATTTGAGTTACTACTATCTAGCTATGGGCTATAAAACTTATTGGACCATTCAAAATTCTAATTCCAAGTGAAATAATATGTTAAAATACAAAAAACTATGAAAAAGTTTAAGAAATATTTATAAATTACATTATAAATAAATATTTTTATGTATAAAATATTTTTGAAATTTAAAAAATGTAATATCGGGTTGGTTTGATTCGGTTTAACCTTTTTTAGTTAAAATCAAACCAAACCAATAGTGGTCGGGTTTTTCTTTTTAAAACCAAACCACTAGTCGAATTTTTTTTTTCCGGTTTGGTTCGGATTATCAGTTTGGTGCAGTTTATCTGTTTCTTTTGTACACCCTATTCAAATGAATTACACGCAAAAGGGCTTCACATAGTTTTTCTTTTCTTCCCCCAATACCAAGAAAAGAAAGCAAAACTCAGAAGAGAAATGAATTATTTAAACGACAAATAATGGAAAACATTATTTGAATGAATGAGACAAGATAAAGTAGTTAAATCAGTTGGTTAACCATGCTGCTTAGCGCTTGTTCTTTTGTCTCGATAATTTCTTGACATACAAAAGGATACATCACAGTAAACTGATTAAAGTAAAATCATTTTGGGTGAGGTACTATTTGGTTATTGATTCTTAAAATTGTTACTATATCGTATGCCAATGACTCCTCTTACTGGTTGTATCTTTCTTTTACACAACTTTTGGAAAACCAAAAAGAAGAAAAGGAAAAGAAAGTCACTCACGAACAAATGTCGTAAGAAATTCAATTCCATCTTTCACCACTTAGCTTAAAATGTTAACAAAAAGCAAATGCCCTTTGATCATCTAGTGCTGCACACCATATGTTTTAACAGCTTTTTGGACTTCAAAATAGTATTATAACTTAAGGTCAAGGGTATATCATTTTCTGCTGTGAGAATATATGCATGTATATTTATGCATGGAGGGTCCCTATTCTTTAGTCATCATGATGCCCGCCGTTCAAGAACTTATCTTTTAACCCTTTACGTATAAAGAAGAAATAAGGGTAGAAAGACAAAGGGAAGTTGGAGATAAAGTTTAATTGGACTTTTAAAATGGGACCTGTCGATATCCAGTGTCATAATATACTATGTATTGCAGTCTTCCACTTCATTCTTTCTTTTTGAATTTTCAAGATTTCGAGGGACTTTTGAAGTTCTTACTCTTAATTCTTTTTTCCTTTTGAAATACTCCATCACCAGTGTTATATATATCACACTATTCCTTTTCTTTTTCATTCTCCTCCACCATGGATACTATGTTAACTTTATTTTGTATAAACAAATTGATATAGGAAAAATTAAGTGTGCAGTTAAAGTCAAAAACATGCACAAATTTCTACTTGAACGAAATTTGTATTAGCTAATAACACACTGATCTCCTCCTTTGAGTGGTTATAATGGAAACGGCGGGCTCTTGCGGTGTTAAATGCAAGTCAAATAGGTTGGAAGGGATCAATGAAGATAGTGCAGCAAATTGGCTATCAGTGTCATGCCCTCCACCAGAAACTCCTACCGAATCTATGGAGTTCCTTGCAAGATCATGGAGTCTGTCAGCTAAGGAACTCTCTAAAGCTCTTTCTCACACAAAACAAACAAGTCATCCAGACGAGAAGATGTCGTTCCCTTCGTTACAAGCACAACATGGAAAGACCTCGATTATTGAGGAACCTGTAAGCCTTTCTTCGTTAAAGCTTGTTATTTTTTTCATTTAATTCTGTCTAGAGAACGAGTACTGTTGTGGAAATGCTTACTTTCATTGATTGCTTACAAGATTCTACTCTTATTATCTTTAAATTGCAGCAAGAACAAACACTACCTAACTGTGATAGCCCTCCAGTTTCTCCGAGGGGAAGTGATGATACAAAGGTAAAGCAAAGAGAGAAGCAAGAGGGGGGAAGGGGGTCCTATCTACTTGCATATGCATGCATGCAACCAAATCTTTTGGATATTTACATCCCACTTTGAAATCATACAAGGATAAGTACACCATCGTACTTCAGAAAACAATTTCCATAATGTTAGATTATTCATATTTCTTAAGAGCATGCAGCAAAAAGGCATGTATAACGGTAGTAAGGTGTTTGAAATGCGTGTTTCACTAAAAGAAAAAGGAAATTAATTGTCCTATGAAATCATGCACTTGAAGAGTTGAATTATAATTAGGCTAGAGGAGTAACAGTAGTGCTATACCCTTTTTTCTGAACTACAGATTAGGCATTACAATAAAGAAGCATGCGTTTGGCTGAAAAAGCAACCACAAAGTCCTCATCATCATTTTCTGAATCCAAATATGGACAAATTATGTTGGAGTGCCCTCTAGGTTGATGGAATTACCCTTATCTCTTTCCTTGTTCCCGAAATTACTCTTTAACTCTCTCAGTTTTGCACTCAGCTGAATAACTATACTTGTGCCTTATGGATCAGTAACCGACATCCTTAATCACAACTAATTATATTGATATGTGCAGGAATTGTTTTTACTACATCAGGCGCTCAATCCAGATTTCCTCTCCAATCATCATTTGTTGAAAGCTGGGGTATACAATTATTTTGATAATTACTTCACTACTACCTCTGAACAATCAAGACTAAAACTGGCATAATGCAGCTCTACAGGACCGTAATGCGTGGTAAGACACTGGGTAGATGGCTGAAAGATCAAAAAGAAAAGAAAAAACAAGAGCTTAGAACTCACAGTGCCCATGTGCATGCAGCAGTTTCAGTAGCAGGGGTTGCAGCTGCAGTGGCCGCTCTTGCAACCTCATCAGTAACTTTTCCAGAGAAATCCACAGCCCAACACAAGACATCTTCAAAGATTTCAACGGCAATTGCATCTGCAGCAGCTTTAGTTGCATCCCACTGTATTGAAATTGCAGAGGACATGGGTGCTGAACAGGACCAAATCTTATCAATCATAAATTCAGCTATCAATGCAAGAACTAGTGGAGACATCATGACTCTAACTGCTGGAGCTGCTACAGGTATTAAGCCAACTGGCCTCAGCGGGTCCATTAATCTAAAGAGAGCACAAACCCAGCCAATATGATAAATAAAAACAGCTCCTGTATTCTTCTTTAACATGGCATACTTTGCATAATAGTCATGCTCATCTTCCAACTGTTGCTACTATATGATACACAGAACATTTGCTATCTATAGGGATGCCAACAGTTCCCCTCAACCGTTTCATAATATAAGGACGGTTAAACTGGTAATGCTAATCTATCTCATTGGCATTCACCGTTACAGCATTGAGAGGCGCTGCCACTCTAAGGGCGAGGCTACAGAAAGGAAATGGAGCTGCAGCTGTTGCACTAGCTGATGAGCGTGTCGAAGGTAGCAAAGAATCAACTGTTACAGCAGCTCTTAGTTTTGTTGCCAAAGGGGGAGAACTGCTCAAACGTACAAGAAAAGGTAAAATGAATTTAGTAACTACACTTACCTTGCAAGAGATATTGCATTTTTTTCAACAATGTTTCTATTCATGCAGGAGATCTCCACTGGAAACAAGTCTCTTTCAATATAAGCCCTGATTGGCAGGTAATATTGGAGAGTATACCATCTAAATGGATATACTGTCTATTAAACAAACGAACTGTGTTTCAGATCTGCGTTACTGTTAAATGGAATGCAACAAATTTTACTTATGCAGCTCACGTGGTTGTTGTTTCATGCTTCCCTATATCATCATAACAAAAATGCGAATATGAATCTTGGTAGCAGGTGATAGTTAAAATGAAAAGCAAGTACATGGCAGGAACATTCACAAAGAAAAAGAAATGTAAGCTTTAACAAATACTCACTCTAGGATCAAATTGTCTATGTGATCCTTTACACTTTCATCTAAATTGGTGCTTGATGAGTATCCAGGTATGGTCTCTGCAGTCTATTGTGACATACCAGCATGGCCTGGACGAGATGAGGAACAAGACGAGCAGAAGTGCTACTTCGGGATACAAACTGCTGAGAGGATGATTGAATTTGAGTGCAGAAACAAAGGGGAGAAACAAATGTGGGTGGATGGGATTCAACAAATGTTGTGCTGCCGCATGACCAGGACATGACTTTGGATGAACATTTCAAAAAAAGAACCATAGTTTTTAGAGCAGTTGACAATGTGTGGCTTCCAAACTCTAACTATGGTATCAAATCAGAGAAGCAATGGATTGATTTAAGCTGTTACATCTGTATAGGGATAGATTACATATTGGAAAATGGCACTACAATGTGCTATCCCTGATTTATGTCAGAATAGATTATCTGAATGATATCAGTAGACAAATTGTGACAAATTATTCAGAAACCTAGTGCATGATTGAGATGTTTTGGGTTATCCTGCATTTGTTCACTCTAATTCCTTCATAAAGTCAGCATTATCAACAAAAACCTGCAAGATAACAAATGTATAGAACTAAGACGGACAGCAAATTTTTTTTTTTTTTTTATTTTTTTTTTTTTATCCTTCCTAATCTGATACTTATCACTAGTGAAAACATAGTGTTCCCACTGAAGCTGAACATTTTATTCCAACTCTGTTACATGAGTAGTCTTCCCTAACTTGATTCAACATAGCATCATTTCACAAGCCAAAAGCCTTACACCAATGACCAACGTCATAGCGGTGTATGCTTTTGCCATTTACTGATACATCCTATGTCTCAATTGAACAGACCTAGATATTATAACTTCAGTTTCACGATTGCAGAAATAATGTTTTAGCCATCAAATTTTGAATTAATAAAAAAATAACATCTGTTTTTCCTAAATTCAGTAGGTGCTAAGACACATGATGCTACACCAGAAACTTAGTTGGTCAATTAACATATGAATATAGGGAATAGAGCGTCATCTGTTTTACACATATTGAAGAAAATAATGTCTCTACTGCAGATTTGAAACACCAGTTATTCTCTCTCTCACCTAGTGTATGGTCAGCAGCGTCTAGAGGTATTACTTATTCTGCACGATACTAGCCAATTGGAGTGAAGGTTAGCGAAGATAAGTTTTCAATGATTGATCTTTTTATCATTTTTGTCTTTGTCCCATTCCTCTAGAAGATAGTGAATGGTAATGACTTCAAGGTAGATAACCGCCTTCAAATTATAGATACTCTTAAACTAGTATTCTGACAAAATCAAGCATTAGATGTCTTCAAACAAGTTTTGGTGCGTTGTCTAATGCTGGAAAAGAAACCACCAGTTCTTGCCAAAATAATCATAATTGCTGATGACTTACTGTCTTCCAACCATCAGGATCAACGCATGCCATGATCTTGGTGTTGATACCCGGCAAGGGTCCAGGTTCAAGTACAATTTCCCCTCCATACAGTCTTATAGTTTCTGCAGTCTTGTAGACATCATCTGTTCCTACTGCGATCTGCAAAGATATGGAATCTTCCTTACAAGCTGATACCTATAGAATTTTCTGAAGTCTGGGAAAGAATCAATGATCAATTATAACTTCAAATGAGTCTGCTAATTTTACTTATCTTAAACAACAGATCGAAGTAATATGTTTGAATGCTGTTACCTGACCATAACCATTTCCTTTATCATAGCTTTTGACACCGTAAATATATGTTAATTCCAGAACTGCATTTTGGTCTTCAGGTCCATAACCCATGATGGCTATTGTGTTCTGAGAACAGGTGTTAATAATTAACAAACAGAGGAGAGACAACCCCATAAATTAGCATTAAAGAAATGTTCAAGTAAAAAAAAGCATTATATCAAGGTGTAGGGAGCAGAACTTTAATAAAATCCAAAGAGAATATAAGAAGAATGGCCATCCTAGTATTGGGACCCAATCTAGCATGACAGAAATCGTCCACCCTGAACATGAAGTGTGTTTGCAAAACCGATGGAGAGAAAACCAAGAGCAAAAGGAAACACCAATGAGAAGTTGCTTAATTAAAGGTGTTGCAGCCACAAATAAATAAAATTGCCCTCTCAAATAGCTTAAACTTTTACATGAGGGTTCACACAATTAAACATATGAAACAATTAGAGTATTCAATCAAAAATCATAAAACATTGAGTGGAGTGACATTTAAGACCTTTACTATGACATTTAAGACCTTTACTAACTTCCATTATAAACCCCTTTGGAAGCACTTTTAAATCCAATGTGAGACAATATATAAATAAACACACTTTTCTCACATGTAATTCCCTCTAGGTTAATACCGACTTACAAGTGAGAAGATAGGCCTATTTAAGTGGCTCTCATACGATATAAAAGAATCCAAGCATCCAACCCAAAGCCTCAAGGAATGAGTTGAGTCAACTCTAACCACAAAGGACTATTTTGCAAAAGAACCTATAAACTCACTTTGTTGTCCGGATTATCTCTTTTACGAATAAGATCCATGCCAAATGCCTTGCAAAATTAATCAACAATGAAGATTTAGTGTTTCTTGCTATAAAAAAAGCACGTATATACAAGAATATTCATCTAGCTAATGTTGCAGTTTACCTTCTTATAGAAATTAATGGACTGGTCAAGATCTCCTACACGGAGCATTACGTGATGGAAAGGCACAAGAGTAGGACTTCTCTCTAGAAACTCGAAGTTGTAGCCGTCAGGATCTTCCACAAGGGCAATTATAGGTCCTCCATCTTTGATTGGACCAGGTTCCCGGAGGACCTTCCCTCCCTTTGCTTTTACTAGGTCTACCATCTTAGCAACCTATATGGAAAATTCGAAAAACATGTGACGTTAATTATTTCTGAACTTCTATAAGCAATTACGGGAGAAAAAAGAAAGTATTACTATTAGAAAATCATTTCTAAAGGTGTCTAACTGAAATATTGGTGATTCTAACAGCAAGATGTATGAAAGTCATCGGCAAGTAATGAGGAGTAGAGTAACTTCTAAAATGAAGACCAATCAAAGAAGGAAAAGGGCAACTCAACTAAATGCCTGTAAAACTTTAGTAATCTTAGTTTACTTGATTGTATGACGTCAGAGAAAGTATACATTGAACCGACAATGAATTTTCATCTTATGAACAACTTACATCCTCAACTGCAATTCCAAAATGACCAAAACCAGTTCCAATGTCATACTTGTCAACTCCATAGTCTGAAAAGTACAATGATTATTACATCCTAAAGTGCAATAGATAATTTTCGAAGAAAGCGCAGTGCTAACTGCCAGCTATGAGGAGCCTTACTGTAAGTAAGTTCAACAGCGAAATTTGATTCTTCAGGTCCATAACCAAGAAAAGCATTTGAATAACCATCCTCTGGTATATCTCGCCTCCTTAACAGCTTCATTCCCAAGCATTCTGCGTAAAACCTGTATCACAAGAACATCTCTGATACCTGGTTGGGAATATGAAACATAGTACTGAAGCTTCAACGTTTTTCTCTGTAAAAGTAAACTTACTTTATCGTCTTGTCCAAATCCCCAACACGGTAAACGACATGAAGCATTCTTCTTTTGTCTTGCTTGATCCACTCTGATGCATTTTCATCACTTAGGGCAATATTCGACTGCGCCAGTTCAGCAATCGTTCCACTTTCGATCACTTTCCCTTCAGCATTAAGAGATTCAGGTGCTTTTCCATTGAATAACTGTGACTGAGTGATGGCTGAAAAACCAATGAACTTCAGTAAGTCATCTACTAATACACCATTTTCCAGTCTTTTATTTTTGTCTATACTAAGTTATGTTTAGATCCATAATCTCAACTGCTCTTTAGTCCTTGGTCAGATCTTTTGGTGCAACGAGTGTAACAAAGAATTTTATGCTCATTGCAGGAACAACTGATAACCCCAACATTTATTTGGGGTACTGTATAAATTATAATAGGTCTTTATGTGAGCTTGGTTTTGCTTTACTAGTTCTATTCCATATTCGTTCGCTCCCCATTGATCGACATCCTATATCATGTAATTATTAGATCATCAGTTGTATACAACTAATTAACTGAATTGATCAATCCAATGAAATGTGCTACTACATTTTTAACTTTTTTTAAGAATTGAAAGATCGTCATGGAAATCGTTAATCAAAATAACTCTTAATACAATGGCTCATGAGCCCTACAATTGAGTAGTGAGTTAACTACCAATTCAAAAACCTATATAGCTAAAATCTAGCTCTGAGCAAAAGACCCTTTTTTTTTTTTTTTCTTTTTCATATGGGATTAAAGAGACTTAGTGCCTTTGCAACACCATTATCCAGTGTTAGCACCTCAATCCAACTTGCCAAACACAAAGGTTTTTCAGACAATTCATTATCTGAAGCACTGAAATTGCACTGTTACAACTACTAAAAACACAATTCCCCAAATCAATATCTACAACTTTGAAAAAAAAAAATATCAAGAACACTATCTTCTTTTTTCCCTTCTCATGTTTTGCCCATGGTCATTTTTTTCTTAAGAGTTAGATAAGTTTGAATTGCATTTGGATAAGATAAGAATAAAAGGCCATTTCTTTTTTCAGTTACTTATCAAAATAATGTGATAAAATCATGGAGCAATACTATATTCATAAGAACTACTGTACAAAAGAAGAAATGAAATTCAAGAACCTGTAGTGAGTTGAAATAAAGCAAGCCTGCGAGATGCATTGTAGGCACAAGGCACAAATACACTGCACCCATTATTAGTAGAAGAAGGAAAAATGGACTTCAATGGCTGTTGAATTTTAGGGGAAAATATTTGTAGAGCCATTTGTATGGACTATCAACTGTAAGTTCTGTAACGCTCCTGTCCTCTGCTATATCAAACTTTATCCTAACTTTACTTTGCTGATTTATACGTATGGGTTTGGATAAAACAGCTTTTTGGGTGTGTTTCGTATGAAAGGAAAATATTTTGTGGATTTCTTACTTATTTCCTAGTATTTGGTAAGTAAACAAAAAATATTTATTCCAAGAACATTTATACGTAACCTAGTAAAACACGGTGGGGGTTCGGGTGTGGGTTTTTTTTTTTTTTGGAGGGGGGGGGGGGGGGGGGGGGGAGTCAAGGGATGAGCGCGTTAGGTAGGTGAGAGGAGACAATGAACTTGGAATATCATTTATGCAACTTATTTTCCCGTCTTCATTAGGAAAATCATTTTTCTCATTTTTAAAAAACTTATTTTCCTAAATAAAATATTTTAACCAACCAAACATTAAAAAATTGTAAAACATTTTCTTAAAAATATTTTCCTCCTTACCAAAAACACCCTTAATTCTAATAATATTGCTCAATTATATTTTCTATGTTCCAGTTTGTATGATATTACTAATTGGTGAATTAAGTAAGTTTTAGGGAATAATTTCAGAGACATTCCTCTAGGTTTGTCTTGTTGGTAACACTAACTACACACAAATTCAGTCAAAATAAAAAAGGTGAAATCAAAATCCGATAATAACAATAAAAGAATTGGATTACCCATCCAAATAGACGAGCAATGAAGCGAAATTAATAACACCAGCCCTCCAAGTGTTGCACATTTTATTATTGGTTTCATCTCAACAATCTAATATAGTAATGCACAAAGTCTTCTCACCAAATCTGCAAACTCAATTTATTAACATAAGAAAACAATGGCCAAAGGTTAGAAGCAATGATAACACTTCGAAATTTAACAATTTGAAAGCTATTATAAGGATAAGTAAACACGATATGAAGACGAATATGATAATTGAATAAAGAAAATGAGTATAGAGACGTTTAAGGGCTTATATAGGAACTTCTCTTTTATTAGATCGACAAAAAAAAGTGAGTAGGAAGTTAATTAGTTGGAGAAAAAGAACAATTCTAGTGTGTTTGGAGGAGTGAAGGATTAAAGATGCTTAAAAACGGGTTTAAGCGAATTTTACAAAATACCTACGTAATTCTTTAAAGTGGTTTTGATTTTTGATATCCCTCACATCTTGACTTTGAGCCCGTTTGGCTTAGCTTATAATCTGATTTCAGCTTTTTTGAGTGTTTAGCCAGCCAACTTATAAGTCATTTTATGCTTAAAAAAATCCCAAAAATAAGTTGGTCCGTTTGGCTTAACTTAGAAAAAGCAGCTTATAAGCTGTTTTCAGCTTATAAACTGCTTTTTTTAAGCTCATCCAAATAGACTGTCTTTTTTGGTGAATTGGTGAATTGGTGTGTTACTGTGTGTGAGAGAAAGCAAACATGTGTACTCACAAAAGGGTAGATTTGGAAGAACATAGAAAATTTGTCATTTAAATATGTTTTGTCATAAAAATATTTACAAAATGAAGGTGAGTGTAAAATCTCAAAATTACAAATTACAAAGAAGGTCGATATTATGAAAACAAACTTGAAGAGAGATCCATGAAAGTTCACATGTTTTAATTATACTTTTTCTATCCATATTTACTTATCATATACGGACTTGACACGTCCATTTAAGAAGCCAAAAATAGAATAATAATTTTACTCCTATATCATCCTTAATTATTGCTCAATAACTTAATGATTGAAATCAATAAAATATACTTTAAAAGTTGTGAAACCACTAAAATTTCTTTGAACTTGTCAACACAATAATTAATAATAATAGTAAAATAATTATGAAATGATAAATATCTCTTGATTTTTCAAACTAAACAAGTAAAAATGATCAACTATTTTTAGTGTACAGACAACTAAAAATGGGTGAAGAGAGTAACGTTTAATATGTTTAACAACGGTAGTACAGTCAGACCTCTATATAACGGCACCTGCATATAACAGCACCTTTCTATAACAGCCAAGTTTTTTCGGAACCGATTTTTTATGTTATATTTTATTTCTCTATAATAGCATCTCACCTATAACAACAACAACCAACTTTATAACAGTACGCTCTTTGTAAAATTAACTCCCATATAACAGCTATTTTTTTTTTTGGTAATATAATAATTAATCATCTGTATAAAAATAGAATATATATGATTACCAATAATAAGTGTAGAGATTTTGACCAAATATTTGATCATTTAATAAACTATTTATGACATTGATAATTTAATACACTATTTATGACAAAAAAAGTCATATGTATATATATATATATATATATATATATATATATATATATATATATATATATATATATATATATGTATGTATGTATATATGTTTTCATCATTAAACGGTTTTCCTTCGTTATACAAAGTGTGATTAAGCTTAGAATTTGGCAATTAAAAATGAAAATTAGACTTTATGCATCTTTTTTGCCTATAACAGTGAAGTATTATTTAAATGTCAATGCTGTTATAAGTGTATAACAGCTGAAAAATTTCGGGCCCAACTGTAATGTTACAGAGAGGTTTGAGTGTAGTACATTTATGTAATGTATAAGGAGATTATCAAGATTCTACTGGCAATCCTATAAAAGTGAAGTACATAAAAATTTGATGTATGGTATTTCTTTTTTCTTTTTATAGCTTTCTAATTATACACCCTCTGTTCTCACTGTCACAATAGGTATTTGCTCGTCTTACAAGAAAGTATTAATTTAAGTAACTTATCAGAAGGTCACGGATTCGAGTCGTGAAAACAGTCTCTTTCAAAAATGTACGCTAAGGCTGCATATAATAGAATCTTGTGGTTTAATCCTTTTTCAGACCCCGCGCATAGAAAAAGTTTAGTGCACCGGGCTGCCCTTTACTCATATCAACTTTCTAATCTTTGTGCATATTAATTTATTTTTAATAAATAAGTGAACTCTATTTACTATTTACATGTCTCTTATAGTTTATTTTGCCAAGCTTTTAAAACTAGTTTATTTTGACAAGTGTTTTTAAAAAAAAGTACTTTTTGTGAGAAGTAATTTGTGTTTGGCTAACTAATGTGAAACACACTATTGAGCATGTAACACCTCGTACCTTCGGGCTAAGATTGACCCGTAAGACGGGGATATAATGGTACTAATATGGGAAGTGTTTTGAAACGTATAAAAGGTATAAGAAGAGTGCTTGGGAGAAGTAATGCCGAAAGCTACTTTACAAGACATGTTTTCAAGTGAGTTTACACCAGGTCTCACTGAAAGTGAGTATTCGGAAAAATCTATAAGGAATTTTAGAAAACTTCAAACATGAAAGTTGTAAATCTTTGAAATACCTTTCCATCCATATTTGGTGGAGCCTAAACGGACATCTGTATAAAGAGTTATCTACATTTTACTAAACAATGTTATGCAGACTTACGACAGAATTTACAGGCCGTGAATCTGATCCGTAAAAACTTTTACGGACCTTAAATCTGGCTGTAAATTCTGCCCAAAAATCACACATATTGTTACTGATTTGCGGCAGATTTTACGGGCCATAAATCTGATTTATGGGCTGTAAAATAGGCCTAAAGTGGGCATAAAATAGGTCCGACGGCAACTTTAAAACTCCATTTTTTGGCTTTTTCATTCATTCTTCACATCCTCAAGCCCTAGAACGACCATTATTTCTTCTCCTCGTCCTCATACATCAAGGTAAGTCCCTCTTATGTATTCCTAAGTGAAATTTAATGATTATACATGAATTCTAAGCGAAATCCTATGTTACCAACCTAGGGTTTTCAAGAAAACTCATCTTAAGGTTCAAGGTTCAGGCTTTTGGGTTTCTTCTTCAAGCTACAAACGTTGTTACACGTTTTGGAGCGATTAAGCTATGTAGGGCTTCTATCTATGTGTAGGAACATCATTGTTCTTCCCCACGCTACGTTCTTCCATGATTTCCTATAATTGCCTAGTTCATGAAAATACCAAATCATGTTATAGTTAAGTCTTAATCTCTTTGTTTGTGTTCATGATCATGAACCCTGCATGTAATCCATGAATTCTCATAATATTGATTCCATGAGTTTCAAGCATGTAACACAAGTATTTATGAACTACTATTGAATTACTTCATGAATCCTCCATGATTTTCCATGTCTTATGAAAACTATATTCATGCTACAAGTCATGTTTATGAAATCCATAGGCTTTTAAGCCAACTATATTCATGTTCATGTTTTGGGAGTTGCACAGATTATTAAGAGGGTTTAATACCTGAAACTATTTATGCCAAAATAGGATAAGGATCGTTCCGCCCAGTTAGGACGATTCCTTCATGTTTACCCATTGCGGGTTATTTTATGGATTCATTAATGTCATGTTCATGTCTCGTATCCCGGCAAGGTACGAGATGGCTTAGCTGATCGGGCAGAGATCAGACGCCACGTGCTCACGTAGTGGTTACATGTCAGTTATACTAAGACTCTCCCCATTTAATAATGTTTTACTCATGTTATATATTATATTCATGTCAGATACTACTCATGTTCATGTTCAACTTACATTTTTAGTTCTTATTATTTCATGTGCCATGTTTGTTCATTAAGTTGTTTTACATACAATTACAAAAAAAAAAAAAAAAAAGTACAATTCAAATGTAACAAGTACAATTCAAATGTACTTACATCCCTTTTTTCCCAGTCCTGCATTTCACGATGCATGCATTGATTTACATGAATGCGGATATGCTCGCTAGGAATCTTCGTATCAGCTATTGGTGAGCCCATTTCATTCAGGGCGTTATCTTTATTTATGTCCATGTCATGTTAGCCAGTAGAGGTATGTCGGGGGCCTTGTCCCGGTAAACAGTTTTAGTATTCAGATTCATGTTTCAGAGGTTTCATAGACTGGTCTAGCATGTCATGTCAGATGTTCAGTGTAGTAGAGCCGTGCTGGCTCGTATTTATGATGTTTTTGGACTATTTCCGCACTTATGTTAAAACAACATTTTTTGACTTATGGTTATTACATCTCATGTTTTACTCAGATCATTCATGTTTAACTTATATTCCGCATCAGTACATGCCCTATGTTGATTAAGCAAGCCAGGTGATTCGCTCGATCACATGCAGTCAGGCACCGAGTGTCGTGTTACGCTCAGGCCATGGTTCGAGGCGTGATAAAGCAACAACTAGTGTATGATCAACCATTTAAAAAGTGATTTTTAAGTACATTTTTCAAGAGAACTTTAAAAAAAAATGGAGAAGCTATGTTTTTCAGCCTCTCAAAAACAATTTCTGCTTTTATTCAAAAATACATTTTATTTACCTAGAAGCTTAGCCAAATACCTCAACTTTGAATAACAAATACTTTTTCTGGAACAAAAAACACCTTTCGCCTTGGAGAAGCTTGGCCAAACATGCTATTAATAGTAGAACGATTAATGCCAGCGAAAAATTAATTTTTTCTTGATTTTTTAAAAATGCTAAACAGTTCAAAATAATTATTTTTAATAAACATGACAGCTAAATGCAAAATAAAAAGAGTACGTTTTATTTCAGAAAGAGCAAGGAATTGATTTTTGATTTACACCAAATATTAGGACGTTTAATCTTGTACTCTGAACTTCATTCTTTTCAGGAAGAGACCTAGTTTTTCTTTACAAAATTGTTCATCTAAACAGTATAATCTCACTTCATTGAAACAACCTAACTTGTAATAAAGCATTAGCCTACTGGTAGTTAAGGTGGAAGCCCTCAAATCAAACCTTAGATCCTTTTTTCTAAAATAAATACTTATAGTTTATAAATCTGGAAACAACTTAACTTGGCAAATAATTTCAGAAACCTCTCTTCAAGTTGCGTTTTAGCACACTAACTTTCCTTATAGTCTACAGTATTATGCTTATTTACCTTATTTTGATTTTCTTGTAACCATTTTTAAACCCTATTTATCATTAATATAAATAAACTTGAATTGACAAATTTGTCCCTATTTAATATTAAACTCTTCCAATTAATTAATTCCATCAAAATATCTTGTTAAAACATTTTTTTAAAATAAAAATAGAAACGCAAAAGCTTCCTCTTGGCAATCTATTTCTGTCGAGTCCATTTTTACTGTCACGATCCAAATCTGACACTTGGGCCGCGACAGTGTACCTGTCGAGCTACTATTCATAAGGTAAATTATCTAAGCTAAGACACACATTAATCACGAAATAAAAGAAAAATAGTCTCAAATTGTATCATCTATAGGTATAAGTGCAGAAGTTCACGTAAAAGAGTAAGTACGTCCATACGACTTTGAGCACAAGTCATGGAGCTATTATGGAATAATTAAGTAGCTACCATGGTCAAATATTGGCTCACCTCAACTGATAGAAGCTGAAATCAATGGTCAACTACCTTATCACCCCCTGCATTCCGGGCACACAACCAAACAACAAGTGTGAGTCTAAAGACCCAGCAAGATCATCAACTCGTCCTCTCAGCTTACCTATGAGACAAGTCTTTGGAACTCGCTGATAATGCATAAAGGCATAAAACAACGCAATAATAATAATCATCTACAAGTAAAGCAGTTAAACTGAAACTATAAGAACTTCAATCTAAAAGAATGCTCTGTGCTCTCTACAACTAATTTCTCACTCCCAATTAAATTTTTCTCAACTTCACGTATTCAGCTTGTGTCTCACATAAAGTCATTTCGCATTTCATTTGTGTCATTCCTCATGGCATCATAGCCAACTTGGACAAATTCCTTCTCATTCACAATAGATACATATAAAATATTTTACGTAATATTAAACTCATTTCCATCTCGTTTTTCTCTCTCTATTTCTCTCAGGGTAATTTGGTGGTCCTGGGTTATTATTACTACTAATTCATATTATCATTTTATTAAGTTTATGAAAGGTAATAGTATGTTGCGCAAATTTAATATATACACTCTTTACCCAGTTCAGACATTTGACGTATGAAGTTAGGCTTTGCAATCTCAACTTTGAACTTTTTGGGCTGGAAAATTTCAAACTTCAAACATATGGGATTGAAGTTACGGACGGCAAAGTCTAACTTTAGATTTAAATATCTGAAGCTTGCACTGCACACACGCCAACTTCAAATATTTGAATTTTAAGTTAGACTTGACTGTCTCCAACTTCATATCGGTATTATATTTGAAGTTTGAACCGTTAGACAAACGATTCTCAATTTCAATATCACGAGTCAGAAGTTGAATCTGATGTGGTTAAGTATGAAAATATTTATAAACTTTGACTATTCTTTAAATAGGTGTCCTAAATACGACTTTTGTGCACAGACCCAGTAAGGGAGAAAGTTTATGGGCTAGCATCTTTATTGAAACAAGTGGGCCTACCACTAAGGCCCAACAAAGTTATAGGAATTAAAGGAGGAAAACATCAATGAATTTTCAAATGAAAGGAAAATCAAATCAATTTTCAAACGATCAAAAAAGATTTTGTGAAATTGACATTCTATGGCCATTCGCCAAATGAAAGGAAAGAAATAACACAAACTTAATGTCATTAGCAAGTTTTAACCTAATTTGACATTTTTAGTAAACAAAATTGGCACCCTTTAGCTAGGCACACCCTTCTTTGTCTACTGAGACATTGAAAGAAATAATGAGAAAGCTCGAATTATGGTTGCTTTTTTCCTTTTCTTCTTCATTAATTTCTCCAAGGCTCATCACTTTCCTTTAAAGTAGTTAACTTTCAAATCACAAACAAATTCCTCCTTGTTTGCTGAAAATATATATCTCTTCTGCTAAATATTTTTTCCTGACATTTGAGCACAGTCATCACTCTTCTAAAAATTTAGAAGAGAACTCAACTCTGCATGAGATGAAGTGACTGTGAGACTGAGATCAACTACCAGTGAGAAGAAAGTCATTATTGGTTGATATGATGTTTATCTGTAAGCATTAGAACACCATATCCACCATTGGTGCAGCCTTAAAAGAGTGGTTTGAATTTATATCCAAATTCTATTGTGTAAATTAATGAAGTGGTATTGTGGGAATAACTTTGAAACACTTTTTAGAATTTAAATATAAAGTTTGGGATAACTTGGAGGTGATTTACAGTTGTATTGATTGAAATTGGTGGTCTTGAACTTTAGATCCGATTGCCTCACATGAGAACTTTCAAGTCAAAAGTCAAAACTTGTTAAACTTAAAAGGTTTGCCCATGAGATAAGCGGGATTAAAAGTTCAAGACAGCCCACCTCCGAGGCCATTCTGTCTTAATCCTTTGAGCATCCTGCTAAAATATTTCATAGTTATCACAAAGAAAAATGTGACATTGAGTCACCTTGTCTCAATTTCTTTTGAGAATGACATTGCAAGGCTGGTTTGCCATTGATTATCGCAGAATAATATACCGTACTGATACATGATAAGATCTATTTAACAAATGTGTCTGAGAAGTTCAATTGCACCAAAAACTGCTTAAATAAATCACCCAAGAGAGTCATATGCTTTTTGCGTGTCCAGCTTAAGCATACATCTAGGAGATACTTTTTAAGGCGGATTTGCTACAATCTGCTATTTTGTCCATAACACTTTGCATTCTGTTTGTCAAAACTTTGAGAATCTATTTATACAACATTGTGCAACATAATATTGGTGTATATTTTTTGATTAATGATGAATGCTGGACTTTTGGAATTAATTATGTGATAGTGGTGCAGTTTATAGCTCCATACATTCAGCTTGTTGTCTCAAAAACAATCAGCACAATTAGCATGATCACTACTAGAAGATCTCTATTTTCCCGCTGAAAAATGTTCAGTGGCTATTTTCCACTGAGTGTTAGTAGGAAAAACCCAAATAGTAGTATTTTCACACGAAAAAATTAATAAGCCTCCCAGCGTTTCAATGGGAATCTGTTTCCCACCATGTGCTTTCCCAGTGAGCTATTTCGGTAGGAATGAGGTGAAAAAATCATGCTTTATAGCACAAATTTCCCACTGAATGTCGGTGGAAAAAACCTCTATTAGAAATAGTGAATATCTTCACCAATAATAATCGAGCCCTTCTTGAAGAACAAAGCATTAAAACCATCACATCTTAGGTCTTATGGACCTCTGTTCTTTCATTACTTTTAAAGCATTGACCTGAGTAGCAGCACCTTTTAATAGTAACTGTTTATAGAATTCCAAATTTTCACATTCAATTGCACTCTGTCTGCACCAATTCCCCACTAAATGTAACTGAATAAGAATTTTTTAAAATATTACTGCTACATGTGTATATTCATTTGTAAAAAATTGTAGTATTATGAACCACCAAAGGATGTGGTGCAGCAGATGAGTTTGCTTCTCCCTTAATCAAAGATCTTGCGTTCGAGCTTTGGGTATGAATTTTTTTTTGGTAGGAGCGCTTCCCTCCTAATGGGGCCCTATGCGGCGAATCCAGATATAGTCAGGCTCCAATGCGAGTAACGAACACCGGGTGAGAAACCAAAAAAGAAAATTGTACTATTATTATTGACAATATTTTGTAATTTAAAGATTCTGTCTCCTTTTCAAGGATGTTTCCATAAACATCAATGATTAAGATCTACTCTTCTGACAAAGATGAGATAGGAAAAGAGAATTGCCAATAAAGTTCAGCTACTTCCCACATGGATGTTAATTCATTTGTTCCACTTATAGACGATTTCTCTAGGCTAAAGAAATGATGTAGTCAAATAACACATGGCTTGGTAAGCATTAATCCGATTTTTAGTTCCATAAAAAGGGTAGTTTGATTCACATGTCAGAGGATTGTAATGCAAGAATAATATTTATGAGGTATTTAATGATAAAGAAATTATTACGCAAAAATTAATAATGAATAGATTGCTATACATGAATTATTTACTTTAAAAGGAGATTTCTGTCTTTGAATAATTTAATGCCTACATTACTAATACACATGTTCTTAATTTACATGTTATTTCAAATAATATATTTTTCTTATAAGACAATGAAATAATATTACTTTCATGCCCAGTGTAATCCCACAAGGGAGTCTAGCAGGGTAGAATTGCACACCTTATCCCTTCCTTTGTGAGGGTAGAGATTGTTTCCAACAGAGGTGGACCCAGGATTTTGACACAGAGGGGATACTAATGACCAAATGCCTTAATATTGACATGTCAATTGTTACTGTCAAAATTTGGTGTGCAACTCTTTGAAAACTTAATAATTATGATAATATATTAGTAAAATAGTATAAACTTCAATATTGGAAGGAGGAGAATGTGTTTAGAACGGGGAAAAGTATTGATTTGGGGCATTGATATGATTGACATGATCCTACATGCACACTTCATCTAAAGACTTACATCCAAAGCCAAGTTATGGAACTTCAAGCTCTACAAGCGGCATGGATGATAAGGACGACATTGAAGGCTTTTGGAGGCTCTTACAAACCACACAAGATGGCTTATGATATGTGGAAGGTGGCTTGGGAGTTGATTGAAGAAGAAGCTACTAGAAAGGAGACCAAATGCGCAAGTGGCTAGAAGTGAAAGAAGGGTATAAACGCAAAGTGGCCAAACGTGCAAACAGGGTCATTTCTGCAAATTGGTTACACTTGCAAACTTGGATAAGACCAGGAGTTGGCTATTTGTGCAAGGAAGAAACATTTCGAATCATCCCAACTAGCCAAACAAGGCTCTTGCCTCATTAATGACATTTTTGTAATAACTTAGTCTTCTTTAGTTTAGGGGTATAAATACTAGACTTAGACATTTCATTTACTTAGATTATGATGAATTGAGAATACTCTTTTGGAGAGATAAATTGTTTAGCTAGGATTAGCTTTAGATTAGTAATAGTTAATGGTGGATTCCATTATTGGTCTTGAACCGATTTTCCATTGATTTCATGAAGGGTTATTCATTTGTGGATTCAATTGAATTTCCCTTGCCTTGATTTCAAACAGTATAAGTTATTTGAATTGAATCAAATTAAGAGGGTCTAGGTTTGCTCAGAGGTTGATTATTCATTGGGTTCTACTTTTATCCTCTATTTCTCATCCCCTTTTCTTCAATTCTCATCCCAATTTCTTGTTATCCTTTAATTCCGCGTTTTTGTGATTGATTTGGTGTTTCCCCCAAATCGATTCTTATCAGGCATCTTTTTTTTTTGTCTGTGTGTGTGTTTTTTTGGGGTGCGGGTGGGGGGGGGGGGGGGGGGTGCTAAGGGAGGACTAAAGAATAAAAAAAATAAAAAAAAACGAAGTATGTGGGCTTATTAATTTTTTTGTAGAGAATCTACGAAACAAATTCAAAAAAAAAAAGTAGAAACTAAATTGCTATAGCCCGACTCAAACCCAAGTTTCATGCAAGGACATAAGGGGCCCAACAATCAATTGCACCAAAGTAATGGATATATCTCAGGGATCCTTTTAAATATACATACGGTTTTTACTGTGTATACACCATATATATATATATATAATGTTTTCCCGAAGTTAGAGGTGGCACGTGACCTCCCTCCTAATAGGGTGGGTCTGCCTCTGATTTTCAATAGATCCTTGGCTAAAAGAAAAAAGAAAATTGAAGCTGCAAGAACGACAATCAGATAATATACTATTTTATCCCAAATTCAAATATTGTACTTTATCTTAAAAACCAAACGACCCCTTAAAGTACTCAGAACAATAGTTATTGGTGGTGAGATAGTGCACATCAAGAAGTAAGTACGTGAAAAGGCCCTCTGTCCCTAATCCTTTGGAATAATTCTTAGTTGTCAATTGTCATGTTCGTTCAAATAAGCAATCAGTGTTTTGAGCTATTCGGAGGCTAGCTAGTACAATTATTCACTCAAGAAGTGCCAAAGAAAGATACCAAGAAAGTAAGTAGGCGTTTGGCCATCAATTTTCAAACCAGCGTTTGGTCATTAATTTTCAGTCATTATTTGAAATCTGGTTTGAAATCATGGTTTAAACACAAATAATCCAAAAAGCATGGTTTGGGGTTTGAAACCATGGTTTCAACTTTTTAAAATACAAAATTTAACCCATAAGTTAATATTTTGTAAAAAAAGACCCATAAGTTGGTAAATATTTTTAACAATTATCCCCATCAATCATTTACCAATCTCATTAACTTCCACCAACCTTTATTTATGTCTACCAACCTTTAATTTTTGTGGGAAGATTATATTAAATAGTAGTTACATTAATATTCATGTTAAATTTTCGATTTTATTGAAGTAAAGTTTGATTAATTGATGTTGCATTTTTTAGAAAAGACTTCTAGTAGTGTACTAATTTTGTTATAAACTATGATTTGCTCATTTGGTAAGATTATATAAGAATTGAGAATGTTTTGATAGTTTTCACAATTTGTGAGGTTTTTATGTCTATAAGAGAAAATACAACTTAAAATGTCCAAACATGATTTGAAACCAGGTTTCAAACCATGGTTTCAAACCGTGTCCAAAAGGGGCCTAAGTATGCGGAAATCATTTATTTTTTGGAGGCTAGCTAGTACAATTATTCACTCAAGAAGTGCAAAGAAAGATACCAAGAAAGTATGCGGAAATCATTAATTTTTTGGAGACTAACTGTAGTCTGTAGATGAATAGAAGAAGATGCACGAAATTAAACCAGAATATGCTCTGGAATTGCCTCGCATCTTTTACTGGCTGAGATATTTGTGTTTTCAAATATTAAGATGATATACAGTAGTCCAATTTCATGATATATTTTTCTTAATAGCATGTAATTTAGTGAAAAAATGAGCTACGCACGTTAATTATGTTCATTTTCTTCCTATGTATATGTAAAAGTCAATCTCTTAAAAAAGTCGATTAGCTGTATTTTCATTTATAGACTGGCAAAAGTTTTTTCGCTTGGACCTCTTAGGAAGAAAAAAAGGTAAATACTTATTTGTATGGGGTGTCTACAACAAACTAATAAAACTTATCATGGTTAAGTCATGTACTGAAGTAAGAATATACGGTCACGCTCCGAATCATGACCTGGGCGTAACTCTATATTCGGTGCCTGATGCATGTGACCAAGAGAACCACATAGCTTGCTGAATCAACATGGGATATGTACTATTGCAGAATACAACTTAAAGCATGAAAGCCTGAACAAAACATGTGACATCATAGTAATACTGAAAATACTGTTTATATCATGATGCCGAAATAATCTGAAAATATATCAAGTACTGAGACAATACTGGCTATACGACTCTGAACATCTGACATGACATGCTAGACCAGTCTATGAAACCTCTGGACATGAATTTGATCAACTGCTAAGCTGTTTACTAGGACAAGGCCCCCGGCATACCTTGACTGCATAACTAACATGAAATAAATAAAGATAACACCCCGAATAGAATGGGGCTCACCAAAAGCTGATACGAGCAATGTCCTAACGAGCTGATCCGTCATCTTGTAAGTCAATATCTGCATCGTGAAATGCAAGCCCCGGGCAATAAAAGGGGACGTCAGTACATTGGAATTGTATTGGTATGCAAAGCAATTGAATGAAATAAACATGACACATGGAATAATGGAACTGAAATTGAAAATATATCTGTAAGTTGAACATGAACATGAAATATTATCTGACATGAATATGTATAACATGAATAAAATATTTTAAGTCTGTAAACATAACTGTGGGAGTGCATTAGTTTAACCGACATATAGCCATCACGTAAACACGTGGCGTCTGATCTCTACCCGATCAGCTAAGCCATCTCATACCTTGACGGAGTATGAGACATGAACATGACATGAATGGATCCAATATACCGCGATGGAGAAACATGGAGGAATCGTCCTAACTAGGCGGAGCGATCCTTATCCTACGCTGGCATACATTATTTCAGCTATTAAACCTTCCTGGTAATCTGTGCAACTCCCAAAGCATGAACATGGGTGTGTGTGTGTGTGTGTGTGTGTGTGTATATATATAGGGTGTGTGTGTGTATCTTGTCTGAAACATGTAGGGTTTTCATGTGATTAATCATAATAGTTAATAACTTGCATTTAAGAACCCATGAAATGCAATGTATGGGTTTTCATGGATTACAGACAGATTCTCAATAATCAAAAGGGAATATTAAGAACACAATAACGAATTATTAATACAAACATGGTATATCATGGTACATGTACTTAGGGTTATAATGAACATGTCTAGAACCCTAGTTTTGGAGAACTTTCGTATAATCATGGAAGAACAACGATGTTCCAACACGTAGATAGAAACCCTACATACTTGTAAATGCTCCAAACTTGTAGAAAAGGTTTGAACTTTGAGAAAAAGCCCAAAAGCCTTAGTCTTGAATCCTTGTGATGGGTTTTCTTGAAAACCCTAGGTTAGGAACAATGAATTTCTATTTAGAAATTGTGGATGCATGTTAGAATTCACTTGAAAGGCTTGGAATAGACTTACCTTGATGTTTGAGAATGATGGGAGAAGAATGACTTCGTTCTAGGGCTTGGAGTATATGAAAATAACATAAAAGACTGAACATTGCGTATTTACACTTTTGCTAAGTCGGGGAAATGTATGAGCACCATGTACGGCCCGTACATTGTGGCCGTACTTGGAATGTCACATTCCAATAACTACGATTTTTCATCCGTGGGATACGGTTTGAAAGTTCGGCCCGTACTTATTTATATAGCCCGTATAAAATGTACGATTTCAAAAGTACGGACCGTACATAAATGTACGGTCCTTATAACTTGCTCGTACCTCGATTGACAATTTCCAGTAACTTCCAATTCTTTCCTCCTGAGGTACATCCATAAAGTGCGGCCTGTACAATTGACGTAACACGTCCTTTTACTGTTCTGATGCAAAGAAAATTCTAATCCCAACACTTCCGTCTTGATTTCTAAGTCCCTGGATTATGAACATAGATTAAATTGTAATTATGTTTGTTCAAACAAATGCCATGCATTCATTGTTTTGGTCCAACACTCGGTACAAGTAAGTTATTACCAAAAATTGAGATTTTTTTTTTCATTGAGACTGAACCTAAACCATTGTTCGAGAGACAACTGTTCATACACTGATAAGGGGCGTATGGATTCTCGAGAAGAGAGGAGCTGTGGTGGTCCCTGCCCGCGGATCACCCAAGAAATATATCAGAAAAAGAAGTTGCAATTATGATAAAATCAACCCAAACATGGCCTCCTAATTTTAATTTTTCATTATTTTTGCAGGAAAAAAGGAAAATAATTAGGGACGATGTTTAGTTTGCACAAAACCATACAACTGCTGGATTCTAGTAATAATGTCCCTCACTAGCAGATTCACGGAATCAACTTCATAAAAAAAGGAGAGGTTGTTATTCGCCTTGCAAAGTCAATGGAAGCATATGCTTTTGATTGATAACTTAGGTAGGCCTATTTAAATGTCAAATTGAATAATAACAAGAAAAGAAGTGATAGAGGAGAAAAAAAAATTAAATGAAGAAGACGACACCAAATGACACACTCACCAAACATACTCATTGATATATGCCAAATTCACATATCAGTTTTTGCTATGGTGGTGGGATAAAAGGAGCAAAGGGCATCTATGATTGAACTAAAGTTTCATCATGATGCATATATGCTTCATTAAATTCAAATAAAATTCTGTTGTTGTATAATTTTGATTTGTTGGAGTGATATTTTAGGGACTGGAAATTACTCCTACAAATAGCCAAATTATTAATTTGCACTAATATTTTGATATTTTAGAGAGTGCAAACTTTTATTTATTAAATTATTCTTCAACACACATGCTCACAAGTCACATGTGATTCTTTTTCAAGGACCAAGCACGCGAAGATTCTTTTTAGATATTGGCTGGAGACTCGAATCCAATCTCTTGCCTATTCTGATACGATATTGAAGTGTGTATCTAAAAGCTTAAATTATTAAAAGAGCATAATTTTACTTATTTAATTACTATTCAACATTGCGATCATTCGACGCAAGAATCATGAACTTTCTTGAAATGTTCATCGTTGGATTCCAATTTCAACATTTCTTTTCTTGTAATACGATAAGACTCCCATAATTGAGACTAGCTTGTCTCTTGTTTTTTTTTTTTAATGAAGTGGTGCCCCAAGTGGACTTCACATTTCCCCGTCGGTGGACGTTTTGATTTATGTCTTTTATTTAAAAGTGAGTTAAGTAAATTATTGTATCAGAGTAACTAAGTTAGGAGGCTGAGCTTGCTAAATTTAAACATAATTTATGCAAAATTTTATGTTTATAACAATCAAAAAATTATGTGGATTAAAATATTTTCCACTTATCTGAAAAGAAGGTCCATTCCCATTTCCAGAACGGTTTTGAGACAAATTAATCAGTACTAACAAGAAATACTCCCCTAATTTTAGAGTGCTGTGTAGTCCTTTTTTATTACTCCTAGTAGCTTCAAATTGTCGTCTTCTTGTTTCATAAATACTAAGATCAAAATATTTATTTCCCTTTCTATATCCATGATGCTACAAAAATTTTATGATCTTCAATTTTGTAGCTTTCCCTTTTCATATGTAATATTAAGATAAAAATGCTTATTATCCATTCTACGTTCATGTATGCTGCAAATCGTTGTGATCTTCAATTCGTCAATATCATTCAACAATTTAGAAAAGCATATACTATATGTAGAACCATGCATATTTCTAATTAAAAAAAAAATTGCTCCAAATTGATTTCTTTGTTGCACTTTACAATTACAAACCGGTCAACTCTACATTTTTTGTTTTTGTTTTTAGTCGTTTCACCTTTTAATTAAACCGTTGAATTTGTCATATCATTATCAGAATACCGTTTTCACCACTACCTGCCACCGAAAGTCTATCTCACAAGAATGCATGGCATTTGATGTCACTTAGTAACCTTCTTTCACAAACATATCAATTGTTTATTAGGATCAGCTTCAACATTAATTATGTTCAAACACATAACTGCTTATATATAGAATTAATTTCAGCACTAAAAGCTTATGAGCTATGTACAATCCGCTAACTTAAACGGGCTCTCGCCTCTTATTATTTTTTTTTTTAATTGAACCCCTATTTTGTCATATCACTATTAGAATCTCCTTTTCACCACTACTTGCTACTGTAGTTTTATCTTACGACTTACAAGCATTTGATATCACTTAGCAATTTTTTTATTGGACATATTAACTGCTTATTATCAGTTTTAACACTATTACTTAAACACATAATTGCTTATTTGTAAAAATCAATTTTAGCACATAAAGCTTATCAGCTATATATCTACAATCTGCTGACTCGAACACGGTCTTAGTTATTATTTCTCTTTTTTCTTTTAGCTCTACCCCTAGATATGTCATATCATTATTAGAATATCGTTTTCACTACTACTTGGCCACCCTAGTTAAGTATATTTTACGAGCATGGCATGCATTTGATGTCACTTGTATAAATACATGTACGTGGTCCTCCATTTTAAGAGCCAATAAACCATAGCCATTCTTCATTTCTTCTTAAGCTTTTAGCCTTTCGTTTGCCCGTCCATTTATCATTACACATTTCATTAGAAATTAAACGGCCAATAATGGCGAAGATTGCTGTTGGAAGTGGCCGTGAGGCTATTCAGCCTGACTGCATCCAAGCCCTCGTTGTCGAGTTTATTTGCACTTTTCTCTTCGTTTTTGCTGGTGTGGGATCTGCCATGGCTGCCAGTAAGTCAAAACAAAGCATGATAATATATTGGATATACATTTTAGTTATTTTTACATATATACATGTAATTCGAACTTAAATCAATGAGTTTACTTGAAGTCTTGAACCCACATATGACATAACTTGTACTAGATCTACCTCTACTATTGAGGTAATACAAAAAAGAGGGATTTTTACACTGTTACAGTCGCCACAAAAAATAATAGCCAGTAGACTGGGGCGGAACCGGGTTGCGACAAGGGGTTCTGCAGAAAATTACACTGTTTATACATAGTTAATAATATTTTTTATATATGTATATATATAGTAGATGTTGAATCCCTTTGACTTCTTCATGTGTTTATGTTGTCTTATTTTGAACTCCCTTAGGGAAAATCTTGGTTCCGCCACTACCAACAGATGCATAATATACACGAATTACACACAATTAGTGTATAGAATTTATGTATATTTGGCTAGATGATGTAATTATTTTTTACCGACCTGCTAAATGTGTAACTTCCCCACTAAAAAAACAGCATAATTTCATAGATGGTCATCAACTTTTAGTTTATGGCACTATAAAGTTACTAAATTATTTTCTTGCAACGGAAAAATCACTCAATTTTACCTATCACAAGAATCATCAAACTTATTGTAATCAAAAAGTCACTCAACTTTATCAATGTATCATATAAAGTCACCAGATGAAGGAAAATAAAAGAGACTTTAATTTTTGTATGATACTTAGAGAGAATTGAATGACCTTTTTGGTTACAAAAGAATTTTTTAGTGGTAATTTTGGACTTTGGTGATACGTAACTAGACAAAGGTTCGATCGATATTTCTTTGTTACATAAAATAATTTAGTACTTTGGTTATGAAACCAACATATGAATATGAAAGTAGATTTTTAAATAGTTTTTGAAAGTGTGAAGCAAATGGTAGTGTTGAATGAAAACAGATAAGCTAAATGGAGATCCACTGGTGAGTTTATTTTTTGTGGCGATGGCACATGCATTGGTGGTGGCTGTGACAATATCTGCTGGTTTCAGAATTTCTGGTGGGCACCTTAACCCTGCTGTCACACTTGGCCTTTGTATGGGTGGTCATATCACTGTCTTTAGATCAATCCTCTATTGGATTGACCAGTTATTGGCTTCTGTTGCTGCTTGTGCTTTGCTCAATTACCTCACTGGTGGATTGGTTAGTATTACTAGTACCTGCTACTCGCTCTTTTTTAATTGATGCAATAGAGTTTGATTAGCATGGAGTTAAAAGAAAAATTGGAACTTATGATTTTTAATTTGTAACGACACTTCAATGGCTGTGAAAGCGGCTAAAATAAGAACTTCAAAGTTAAATTAGTTTAAATATAAAAAAATATGACTAATTTTTAAACAAACTAATGAGGAGAATGTCGCGTAAAATAAAAGGGAGTAGTAACTCTTGTTCATCTAACCAAGTTTTACACAACTCTGTTTCAACATAATTTTTTTTTTTTTTTTTTTTTAAATGTTTATTACATAAGTGGTAGGGGAAGGGGATTACAATGTGGGGATTCGAACCCTCACCAATAAGGTGAAAGTTCAGGTAGCCAACCAACTGAACTACTAGATCCCTACATTTCAACATAATCATTTTGTGTCATACAAGAAAAAAAAAGTGTCATATATGTACATGATGCAGATAAAAAGAAAAGAAATGGGGGGCTTTATTCGTTACACATATGGATCAGGTTGAAAAATCAAACTTTATCCCCCTTGAAATCTTGAATACGTCAACAAATAATTTACAATATTTAACTAATTCACAATGGTCTCTTCCCATCAACCTGTAATAGTTGAATTAATGAAATTGCCTATACACTTGATAAGAAATGCAAAAATGGAAAAGCAATATAAAAAGAGATCCTCCTTTTACTTGTCACATTTTTCACATTATAAATTAGAAATTTGAATTGATATATTTATCGAATCTGTCAGAGCTTGAAGATGGATGGTAGTGATTGAGTTTTGTTGTATGTTGATCTTATCATTTTTGTATTTTTACAGATAACACCAGTTCACGCACTAGCAGATGGAGTGAATTATGGACAAGGATTAATTATGGAGGTGATTTTGACCTTCTCATTGTTGTTCACTGTCTATACTACCATTGTGGACCCCAAGAAGGGAATTATTGATGGGATGGGCCCACTTCTAACTGGGCTTGTTGTTGGGGCCAACATCATGGCTGGAGGGCCTTTTTCAGGAGCTTCAATGAACCCTGCAAGGTCATTTGGGCCAGCTTTTGTTAGTGGAATTTGGACTGACCATTGGGTTTACTGGATTGGGCCTTTGATTGGTGGTGGTCTTGCTGGCTTTATCTGTGAAAACTTTTTCATTGTTAGGTCTCATGTTCCACTTTCAAGTCAAGAAACTTTCTAGGTTTTGTAACAAAGGGTCTCTACCTATTGTGTAGTCTTGGAGTGCTTTGGAAGTTTAGTCTGCCTTGCTATGCATGTAATTTTATGTTTTCTTCTTGTTAGGTTATATCTAAGTAATATAACTATTTAGTACTTGCATAGTGTTTTTTACTTCGTTTTTGTTGTTACTTGTTGCGTCGTTGGCTGTGTCTATCTTGTCACTTTGCTGTCGTTATTTTTTTTTCCTTCTCGCCTATTTTGGTAATAAGTTGTTGTGCTGAGGGTCTACGGAAACAATCTCTCTACCCCTTAAAAGATAGGAGCAAGGTCTGCGTACATTCTACGCTCCCCAAATCCTACTTGTGAGATTACGCTGGGTAAGTTGTTGTATTTTCTACAAAATTGTGCACCAACTTTATACAAGAAAATGCTAAACCCGCTACGATATTTTCCATATTTTTAGTTTTTCATTACGAAACTAAACAAAAATCCTAAGATATAGTGGCTTCATTTTATTATGGTGGAGAGAAAGAAACGAAAGGACATGCAATATATCCTATTAAATATCTCTTTTTTTTTTTTTAGAATTATCTCTATTTAAAGTACTCAATAGAGCTTGAATAATGTATACGGTTGTTTCAGTTTAAGTGATATGATTTTATTTTAGGTGTCAAACCGACCAATTCTAGCGACAACCAAAGTTGGTTTCAATTGGGGACATCAAATTGGCAACCTAATATGTCTATTAGAGTTCTTAATCTGTTAGAAAGTATCAAACATGATCCGAGGTTCAAAATTGATCCAGCTTGCATGTATAGCCAATCATGATATTTGTCTTTATTTCTCCATAAAAGGAAACAAAACAAACAAACTAGTAAAAAACGTTTGTATATTTGTTCTTTGAGAAATGATCATATTTAGAATCGTTTTCTATAAAACATTTTAATCTAATATTCGAAGAACTAAACTAACTTTAGATTAGGCGTGATATCTCTAATCTATATATAATTAAAAAGAGGATAGTTTGCAATAGCATTGTGACAAGTGACAGCGTAACAGAATGCCATGTGTTAGTTTTAGGACAAAATTAGTTAATTAGGTAATTTTAGTTATTGTTTTAAATTAAAAATAATAACATATCTTTTTTTAAGTAGTGGTTGTACACAATTTTTCACAAAACTGAACAGTTAGTTTTTATATGAGTAGTGGTCTTGAAGGCCACGTTTTGCATATTCTTCCAACTTTGAATTTCTTTTTGTTTTAATAAATTAGAATGAGTTTGAATTATAATTAAAATCCTAACAGGTTGCAAAATCGACTAATTTTAGTTATTAGTTATTTTTTAAAATTAAAAATAATAAAATATCTTTTTTTTAAGTAGTGGTTGTACACAATTTTTAACAAAACTGAACAGTTTAGCGATGATTTGGTTCCAATCAGGATTATTAGTTACTGTTTGCCGTTTTTTTTTTTTTTTAAAAATTCAACTTGACAGTTACTTTAGGAAGTCAGAAAAAAAAAAAAAGACAACTAATCCTAACCCACCATGAATCCCACGTTCAACTCCCACTTCCCCATTTACCCCTTAATCTGCACCATGCTCACACAAATAAACATAAGTCATCGCCTGCACAAAAAGATATATACACGACACACATAAACAAAATACATAGAGAGAAAAACCGCTCAGATTTCTGAATTCTTACTCAAAGTTCAGGAGTTTTTCTTTCCGTTTATTTCGTATACAGAAGATGGCTCATATGTTCAGACTCTGCGCTCTCAAGCTTGACAATGTCTGTGAATTCAGAATTCGAGCTTGAGAATAGCGGCTTCAGATTCTCTGTCACAAGTACCAAGGCCTGAGTATGTGGTTTGTTTCATATTTGCTAACTATAGTGCAATCTTTTTACAGTTCATTCGTTGAAATGTGACTGCCTTCTTGAAAATTTAGGTCCTACATAAAGTGTAAGCAGTTCTTATTTAAGCTATAATGTTAGGGTCAAAGTATTATTTCATGATGACTTTGTTAAATATATATCATGAGTTCTTCCTTGTGGATACAATTGACTTATCACATAATTGATTTCTTTTGTTTGAATAAATGAAGAGGATAACTGTCCTATGTTATCCTCTGATCTTGATTTTGGAATTGTCATTTTTGTTTTTTGTTTTTTGTTTATAGTGACATAGTGACAACTCAAATAACAACGCATAATATAATGAGATTAACTAAGATGTGCGCTCTTGACACTATTGTTGGTTCATCTACGCTTGAGGCATTAAATTCTTTGGCTTTTTGTCTTAGTAATTTTCTAGGAAACATATTTGAATAAGACACCTACTCAGCGTCAATAGAGATAGTCTTGATAGATTGTTGAGATATGCATCTTCGCATGTATAGTATAAGAGACAGTTGTCTGAAAATAATTCGAAGTTCTATAATGGAACTTGCTTCTTTACTTATTTGAGTCAAAATTGAATTGACATTAAAAAGCATTCTAGCAGGTTGTCCAGGATTAGATTGCCCAGATAGTGGAGACAGCACGACAAGAAGTACATTTGGTGAAGTAGCAGTAATATGCGGAAGGAATGGGTGATGAGCCCCAAAGGCTATAACTTGATGGCAACGGATTGCAGGGCAGATTCATATGGAAAGTTATAACAGCAAATATTGACAGTGCTGTATTAGAAGTGAGTAATACTCTTTTGAAAAGTAGATGGCGCTTTTGGTAGCAACGGCCAACGGAGGATCAAGAAAGCAAGAAATGGTTAGTTTTCTCTTCTGGACTTTTCTTGCGCTTACTCTACATGAAATTGTAATCTGCTGGATCTCATGTTTAGTTTTCATTTAACTATGATTGCTCTATGTCTTTGAGAATTTTTAGGAAGCTTTCTTGAAAGCAAATCCTAAAGTTGACAAGAAAGTTAAGCTCATTTACTTTGGGAATTATCTTGCCCTCCTTCCTTTGGAAACGATAATGTAGCCTTTACTTGAATTCAAAGATGGTGATTCGTTCAAATTTCAATTTAGGGATACATATCAGTATCTCTAGCTATTGACTATATTATATACGCTCCAGTTCGGGTATTGTTTTCTTGGTCATTCATCACTTGGCAATTGTTAAGTGCAATTATAATTTTTGTAATTCAGTGTTATTTGTATCCATTTAGTACGAACCAAATGTTAATTCAATATATTCATCTCTGTTTGAAAAGGTTATAGTACTTTTAGCTCCAGTAAAAACTTACATGTTTTTACAACAGCCTATTACAATGGACTGAGTAGTCTTTTAGGTTTCCTTCTTTCTTTCAATAAACTCTTAACTCTTCAGTTGAGTATTTGTATTATGTTTTTGTTCTATTTGCATTTCACTAAGAATTTGTGCGCTTCAATTGTCAAGACAAGATACTAATGTTTCTTCGAAAGCATACATTTTGTTTTGTTTGCCCAAATTTCGCAATTTTCTACATCTTACATCGAGTGAGTATTCTTTTATTAGATTTATCTTATTTCTTATTTATGGTATTGGAGCTCAATTTTGTATTTATATTAGTGCTAAATTTATGTTTTCGTGGCATGGTAACAAAAGGTGCAGCAATAGCTATAATCCTTATAGGTTAGTGCGTGGAGATGACAACAATTTTCTAGAGAATACAACAAGCTTTTTTGTGAAAATTGACTCATCAGAAGTTTTCCCAGTTAAACGTCTGTTCCGATTGGTTTGGTATTTTCTGGCCAAGTGTGCGAAAGGTGTTAAGCAGGTAAAAGGGTGTGAACTGATAGTAGAGTTGTATGCCACAATAACTTTGCTAGATCAAGGAAGAGGAATTTAAAGGAAGGAAAGAGGTTATCTAGAAAGTTTTACCTCTATTTAACAGCCAATTTGATATTTTAACCTACATTGCCAAATGCTTGGCAAAAAATCTCATGGCTGACTTTCTTCTTCTTAATAATATATACAAGATATGTTGTTCTACCGTACTTTTGATCTATTTTTGCAGGATAGACATTCTATGGAGCATCAAAGCATAAAGCCACGGCAAAGATTGTTCATTTATATTTGTTTATATCTTTCATTTCCTACTGGCTCAACTAACTTTTGAGGAGTATCGTGACAACTGATTGACTTGGCAGGTCTCACCTAGATGTAAAATCTTTACTACAGATATCCGCAGATAGGCCATAATAAAGGGCTATGTTGCTATAATTGCTACAAGAGATGGTGGAATCATCACATATTTGCAATACATTTTTCTAATTTCTAGAATGGCTTCAGCTTTATTTGGGTAAATATTTCTGCTATTTACCTTTATGATTTTTTAATCTTTGTGTCATTGTTTGAACATCACTTAGTTGTTCAAAATTTCAAGTACCAAATATGTTATTTCACCACTTAATTTTAATTGTAGCTTAGATGATTTTGCATCTGTATCTCGAATATGACTTGTGTTTCTGATGACTTGAAGAAGATATATTAAGTCAAATATCAGCTTTTCTGTTTTATTTCAAGCAACTAATTTATTTTTAACGAGATGTTTTCATATAGACCAGTTACATAGGTTCCAGTGCTTATCTTTTATGGACTACATGTAAATATTAAGGCTTCTTATATTTGGACATTATTCTTTATCTAAAAATGCTCTTTATTGCATATCAAAAAATTTACACAGTAAATCATTTTCACGGACTAATTATGTTGGAACGTAGTTGCTGTTAGAATTTATAGAGATTGAGTCCGTGAAAAATATGGCAGCAGGTTTGGAATGCAGATGTTTATTTATTTCTTGTTAATTGCATATGGTTATTTTATCATGTTCCATCGCTCAGAAGAATTGAAAAACCCTCAGTTACTAACTATAAATGAATTCGGCACAGAGGATGGACAAGTCAGTTGTGCTAGCATGCAACTTTTGTTCCAAAATATATTATTCCTTTAATTTATATCAGTCTTATTTTATTGATTTGTACCAGAGGAATTGCTTATGGAATTCTAATACAACTCATTGCTTGTGCCCTTGCTACTTAATCGTCAAGCCAATTGTCCATAGTGATTTTGGAAAAGTTGGTTCTTGGCATATTAGTCATTCATAGAACAGTGTTAAGCATGCCCAAATAGCATCTGCATAAAGAAGTACTCATAGTTGTGCATCTGTATTCAAGAAGTACTCATACATACTTTTGCTCTTGGTGTAAAAAAGATTCTTTATTTCCAATTCAAGAATATCTTGGGTCTTTTGAAGGACATTTTATTATAAAGCTGTGAAATATTTCAAAGATTGTGCAGAGCATTGACATAAAAACTGCAAAGGCGATCTTGAACTACACTTTGCTTTAAGTAAATGGCCTCTTAAGAATGTAAATATTCTTTCGAAAAAAAAATTACCTAGAGTATTTCTTGGTTTGAGTAGATAGCCAACTAAATAAAACATGATTTTAGATTTTAAAAATGAGTGAATGTGTTACGCTATTCGGGATGGTTCATTGATACTATGTATTGCAGACTATATTCTGAAGGTGATTCCTTAATCATTGTAGATTATAAGCCACCATATCAATAATAGACCAGTATGGTCTTTACATGACATAGTATCTAAAATATTGGTTTGTTTTTTATAAGTATTAACTATTATAACCTGTCAAGGTGCTAAATATGCTAACATTCTCTCATGTAAACTTTACAATATCATTTTACAACAAACTAAATCTTGAATTGTTCAATAAACCTATATATTTATGATTACGTTTATCAACTGACCGCGCATCGCGCGGGTACGTATATACTAGTTATTATTAACATCACTGTTTTACAGTTGACATTTTAGTTTCAGCTTTTATTATTATTCACTTTATAGCCTATTTGGCAAATCTTCTAAATGAGCTTATTTTGAAAAGTGTTTTTTTCAAAAGTATTTTTCAAAAAAAAGTATTTATGGCAAAAAACAATTTGTGTTTGGCCTATTAATTTAAAAAACACTTTTGAGCAACAATTAGTGTTTGACCAATCTTTTAAAAAGTGCTTCGACGTGTATTTTTCTCAAAAGTGCTTTTGGCAAAAGCTATTTTTTTTTAAACTTCTGAAAAACTGCTTTTATTATTCCCCATAAATACTTATTTTCGCCCAAAAGCTTAGCCAAACACCTCACTTTTTAAAAATAAGCACTTATTGAAAAAGAAAAAAAAAATACTTTTGAGGGGAAATAAGCTTGGCCAAACAGACTATTAGTTTTAATTACTAAAATTTAATTGTTTTCAAGCAAAAGATTTTATTAGATTTAGAGTCTATTTGGTCAAGCAACTAAAAACTGCTTATTTTGATAAGAGTTTTTTTCAAAAGTGTTTTTGGTGAGAAGCAGTCTGTGTTTGACTACTTCATTTGAAAAGTGTTTTTGATAAGCAGATTGTATTTCGCTAATCTTCTTTAAAAAGTGCTTTTGAGTGTCAAATTACGAAAAATGACAAGTATCAATGAACGTTTACTATGAAGATTATTTTATAGAGAATTTTTTAAATGTCTATTATGAAGACTTTTATAAGTTTTTACTTTCATTTAATTAAAATTTAAATGTACATATTACAGTTTTTGATTAATATAATACATAGATAAATCAAAAAAATATATTAAATATTGATATGATATCAACATGGTGATTTAAATATACTAAAGAACATCAACCAAAATAAAAATTGAAATCCTTCCACAAATTAAAATTCAACACAAAAATAAGTAGAATCCTTCATACATAACGAAGATTCTCAATGATTTCATCCCTAATTTTATCACGCAATGTCTTCATAATAGTAGAAGAAGAGCTGCCTTGTTTTTATGAAGGAGTACCAAAGGGACCATCTTCTTCCTGATCTTTGAGATAATGTCTTCATTATCAAATAGTTGAACTCTTTATCAGTGGAAGAGTGTTGTCGTATGAAATTATTTATAGCCATAGTAGTTGGAACAAGATGAACTTGAGTGTCAAACTTAAAAGATGGCATCTAGTGTAAGAGAATTGTTGGATATTGGTTATGGGTCGCGGGTCGCCCATGTGGATTGACCCAGCCCAGTTGTTTATTCTGAAGTGATAAGATAAAATTAACTTCCTTTGAGAAGTTACCCACACAGTAAAAAAAAAGAAAAAAAAAGAAAAAAAGAAGAAGAAGGTGATAGCGGGATAAGATTGTGGGAGTGTGCCCATGTTGATTTGTTTTTTCACTTGAGTAACCGTATAATACAACCTCCTCCTATGTATGAGAGAATTACTCCAGTATTCTCAGATATATAGAAAAACGCAACAACACAGTAAACAAGAGAGAAGTGAAAGACATTTAGTTCGTGAAAAAGTACTCCGTTTCCAAGTGAGACGAAGTCAGATTTGGGGCAATTTTGTGGTAATCTTGTGCTAAACTTCCGCTGCTAACAGGTATATCATCCTTATTCTTGTTTCAAGATATGAAATCCATCAAATGGCATCAGAGCCACGTTTAATTGTTCCCATTCTGCGTTGTTTATTTCTTCTCTCTCGAAAGATCTGCGTTTTTATCTATTTCTTGCGGATATAACAGTATGCTACAACAAATTGTAGAAGAAAGGAATCACTGTTTTTTTTTTTTTTGGCTAATCTGTTACAAACAAAAAAGAGAGAGAGAAACTGCTTTTAAAATTGGTTCCCATATTTTGTTGGGTATGTAATAGAAAGTGTTGCTCTTCAATTTATTGTGATCTTCACTTTGTAAATAAAGTGTGAAGTTGCAATACTTTGTGGAAAAGATGAATAGTTCATAAAGTAGAATGTGGGGTTGCAATTGAATTTCGTTTTTCGAAAAAGAAAGCCTATGTGTCTAATGAGTGTGACATGAATAAAGAAAAGGAAATATCTACTAAGATTAAGAAATCTTGGCTACTAAAGACTTGTTCTAGACCCAGATTAAGTCTGATAGTTTCTAAATCTCGGTTTTCTAGACTTTCTCCCATAGATAATTGGCAAAATACGTGACTAAAAGTATTTTAGATCCTAGTCACCCGTGTAATGAGAAGAAAGCCATAGATGAGTAGTATATGACTTGTAATTGTGTAAATTCCTTTTATGAGCATATGTTTGTTTATCTCTTCTGTTATCTATGCATATGAATATTTATTTATTGTTAATTGATATGTATAATAGAATGTTGTAAGGGGATAAGACTAAAAGAATCTATGTGATTCTAGTCACGAATATAATTAAATAACAACAACAACATACCCAATGAAATCTCACAGTGTGGGGTCTAGGGAGGACCTTACCCCCATCTCAGAAGATAGAGAGGCTGTTTTCGAAAGACCCTCGGCTCAAGAGAAAACATGACAAGAAAAGGTTAGATAAGCACAAACAGTTCAAAGCTATACAAAAATGAAACCAATGAAAGCGACAAAAGCCATGATAAAGCAGTCAGAGAAAAAGAAGTAGTAGCTACCACAGATAAATACGATAATTGTGGTACAAGAAACAACATATAGTTGCAAGTGTCAAAGGACAAGACAGTGAAGATCAAAACTGCGACTACTAGTACGACAGGATACGTGAGACTACCTACTAGCCTTCTACCCTAATATGAGTCCTCCATAGCTTCCTATCTAAGGTCATGTCCTCGGTAAGCTGGAAGTGCGCCATATCCTGTCTAAGCACCTCTCCCCAATACTTCTTTGGCTAATCTCTACCTCTTCTGAAATCGTCCATAGCCAACCTCTCACACCTCCGCACTGGGGCATATGTGTCTCTCCTCTTCACATGCCCAAACCATCTAAGTCGCGCTTCCCACATCTTGTCCTCACCGATGCCACTCACATCTTGTCTCAGATATCTTCATTCCTAATCCTATCTTGCCTGGTGTGTCCACACATCCATCGCACATTATCATTTCTGCAACTTTCATCTTTTGGACGAGCGAGTTCTTGACTGCCCAGCACTCCGCCCCGTATAACAAAGTCGATCTCACTTCCACTTTATAGAACTTGCCTTTAAGCTTTGGTGGCACCTGCTTATCACATAGCACTTCTGAAGCGAGCCTCCATTTCATCCACCCTGCACCAATACGTTGTGTGACATCATTGTCAATATCCCCATCTCCTTGTACACTAAACCCTAGATACTTGAAACTTCCTTTCTTTTGGATGGCTTGGGTTTCAAGCCTCACTTCCACGCTAGCCTCATGTGTCACATCACTGAACTTGCATTCCGTGTACTTTGTCTTGGTCCTACTCAATTTGAATACTTTAGACTCCAGAGTTTGTCTCCAAAATTTCAGCTTAGCACTCACTATGTTGTGGGTCTCATCAATCAGGACTATGTCATCCGCGAATAAAATGCACGATGGCACCTCAACTTGAATTTTCCGCGTTAAACCATCCATCACCAAGGCAAATAAAAATGGGCTAAGAGCTGATCCCTAATGCAACCCTATCTCCACTGGGAAGTGTTCCGAGTCTCCTCCCACTTGGTCTTGTCTCCCTCATACATGTCCTTGATCGCCCTAATGTACGCCACAGGTACACCTCTAACATCCAAGTATCTCCATAAAACCTGTTTTGGCACTTTGTCGTAAGCCTGCTTTAGGTTGATGAAAACCATGTGTAGGTCTCTCTTCTTCTCCCTGTACTACTCCACCAGTCTCCTCACAAGATGAATGGCTTCTGTAATCGATTACCCCGGCATGAATCCGAACTGATTTTCTAAAATGGACACGCCTCTCCTTACTCTCATCTCCACCACCCTTTACCACACTTTTATAGTGTGACTTAGCAGCTTGATACCTCTATAGTTGTTACAACTTTGAATGTCGCCCTTGTTCTTGTACAAAAGAACCAACGTACTCCACTTTCATTCCTCGGGCATCTTCGTCGCCTTAAAAATGACATTAAACAACCCAGTCAGCCACTCCAAACCTACCCTGCCTGCACTCTTCCAAAACTCCCCAAGGATCTCGTCAGGTCCGGTCGCTCTTCCGCTACGCATCCTACAAACAACACCCTTAACCTCCTCTACCTTTATACTCCTACAATACCCAAAATCGCAACGTCACTCAGAGTACTCCAAATATCCCAGCACAATGTCTCTGTCACTTTCTTGGTTTAAGATTTTATGAAAGTATAACTGCCATCTCCGTCTAATGAGAACATCCTCTAGCAATACTTTACCATCCTCGTCCTTGACGCACTTTACTTGATCTAGATCCCGTGCCTTCCTCCCCCTTACCTTGACTAGCCTGAACAACTTCTTATCCCCGCCTTTGTCCTCTACGCATATAGGCATTCTAAAGTTTCCGTTTTTTCCACGAAACTGCCTACTTCGCTTCCTTTCTCGCAATCTTATGCCTTTCCCTATTCGTCCGCTTCTTCTCCTCGTCTTTGCTATTTACCAACTTTGCATACGCCACCTTCTTTGCTTTCACTTCCCTTGGAATTCTCTATTCCACCATCAGTCCCCTCAGTACCCACCACGATGACCTCTCGAGACCCCCAATACATCTCTAGCTGCTTCCCTAATGCAGTTGTCCGTCCTATGCCACTTACTGTTCACGTCCCCCCTACTCTCCCAAGCCTCCATAGCCATCAACTTCTTCCCCATCTCTTGGGCACTAGAGGAAGTCAGAATCCCCCACTTGATCCTCAGCCGGTCATCCACGACCCTCTTTTTCTTCTTCCTCTTAGTCTCCAAATCCATCACTAAGAGCTTATGTTGGGTAGTAAGGTTCTCACTCGGAATGACCTTGCAGTCTTTACAAAGACCTTTATCATCTTTTCTAAGGAGCAAAAAGTCTATCTGCTTCACAACCATCGAAATACGAAAGGTTACCAGATACTGCTCCCTCTTCGGAAAACTCGAGTTAGCTACCATTAATCCAAAAGCTTTTGCAAAATCCAGGAGTGAGACCCCTCCTCCGTTCCTGTCCCCGAAGCCAAAACCTCTTTTCTCATCATTATAGCCCTTAGTAGATGACCCAATATGTCCATTGAAGTCTCCTCCAATGAATAACTTCTCGGTGGGCGGTATACCTCCCACCACTTCATCCAAATCCTCCTAAAAACGTCTCTTCTCCTCTACGTCCAAGCTTACTTGTGGCGCATAAGCACTAATAATGTTCGAAGTAGACCCTCCCACGACTAACTTAATCGCCATCATCCGGTCATTGGCCCTCCTAACCTCTACCACCTGGACCCTTAGCTCACTATCTACTAAAATTCCTACCCCATTCCTATACATCGACTTACCCGAGAACCATAACTAATACCCGTCCACATCCTTAGATTTAGATCCTACCCATTTAGTCTCTTAGACGCAAGCTATATTAATCCTCCTCTTCTTGAGAATCTTAACTAGCTCTATGGACTTCCCCGTCAAAGTCCCAATGTTCCAGGACCCTACTCTCAACCTAGACGCTTTCTGAACCCATTTACCACCCCTAACCCTAGCCCCCGTCCCCGACCAATTACATGACCCTAGTCTACCATCGCTCACTAAAGCCACTAAGGCAAATATAAGCTACTCAAATGTTTATCTAGAACAAATAGGAATAAAAACTAAAGCACAAGTTAGCAAGAAACAATAGGCAAGTCGGGCAACTACGACAAGAATGATAACACTATGAGCGAGAAAAATAGAGGCAAGAATGTAACGTCAAAAAGCAACATGAAGCAGGTAAAAATTAACAAGGCTAAAATAAAGAATTTTTACTAGCCACCGGAGGTACCAACTCCGGGTGAAAGAACCTATTCGTCGCAAAAAATTCCAGTCGCTGCCTGAATGTACAGTTCACCTCCCGAAATTACTGTTCACCGCCGGAATCTATCGGAAAAATTGAGTACCTGTGCTGAACTGACCGAAAACCTACTAGAGAGGGGTTTTCGATTGCAGAAATGGGAAGACAAAAGCAACAAATAAAGAGAAGAGGGGAGGGGAGGGGAGATATCTGGTCGGAAAATGCCTACCGTCGGTGCACGTCGGCCAGAGAGAGGAGAGAGAAGTCCCTGGTCGGAGTGGCTCACTACCGTGGATGGAGAAATGAGGGGGGCTGGGGTGGGGTTAGAGTTACGTACTTATCGTTGGGGAGAAAGGGGGAGAGAGAGGAGAGAGAAAATCCAGCCTCAGTATTTAAAATCCAGTCAGGGATCATGAAAATGAATTGAACAATATTGTCCTTAGCTTGGTTAGACAAAACCTTCCCAAATTCAATATAATTAAATACACATTAAAAAATAATTTTAATTTTGGTTAAACATTTAGTTCGTAGATGATGATTGAAACTTTTATGACCTTTTGATTTTACACTAGATGTGAAACTTTTATGAAAATTGATCTGCTTAAATGTGTATATCACATGCTTTTATTTTAAGGGTAAATACTGATGAGAAAAAACTTGCTTAATTGTCGCAATCAACAAATATGGCATCTAAGAGCATTACTGCTAATTTAAACAAGAGTGAAAAACTAAGCGGTGAGAATTACGACATCTAGAGTCATAAAATCTGGTATGTACTGGAAGAGCAAGATGCTCTGGAAGTATTCACTATGTTTTAGTTCACCCAGAAGAGGGTAACACTACCCAACACAAAAGAGATATGAAAACTTACAATGCGTGGAAAAAAAGATTCTACTATACATGGAATTATTGTGAGTTCTGTTGTTGATGATCTCATTCACGAATGTGAAGAATACCCTACTGCTCATGCTATGTGAGTACACTTATGAGAGACTTATGGGGGTACCACTGTGACCCGTCTTAGATAGCTGATTATCAAATTTGACACTTACAAGAAGCGTCATGATCACAATAGCAAGCAACACCTTAGGGGGATGTCTAACATGATTAGTCAACTCAAAAGTGCTAGTATTGTTCTCTCTGATAAGCAGCAGGTTTAGGCAATGATCTGGTCTCTTCCCAATAGTTGGGAACATTTGAAGGTTGACTTAACCCATAATAATAGTATCAAAACTTTTTTTGATGTTGCCCGTCATGTCGAGCTTGAAGACGAATAGCTTAGTGCTGCTAAAAATGTATCTTATCCTATGTGGATTGTAGACTCAGGAGCCACCGACCATGTGAGTCGTGATCGAGAAGCATTTATGGAGTTTCTTCGAGTATTACCTGGATCAAGGTGGATATATGTAGTAAATAATGTAAAGCTTGAAGTCAAAGGTATATGCACTTGCAAAATGGACTTGTGTGGCAGCCGATCTTTGATGTTGCATGACGTCCTATATGCTCCAGAGATCCGACATAACTTAGAATATGTGGTTGTTCTTTTAAATCTTGGTTTCGATTAAAGTTTAGTCAAAATGGTGTTAGAATTACTCAAGACAATATTTTTATGGTTTTGGATTTCGGTATGATGGTTTTATCGTTTTAGATTGTAATCCTTCAATTTATGACTATTATGTTGACCCATTGTATAATGACATGTTATTCTAGTAACAATGATGTTGATGTTATTACATGGCATGCAAGATTAGGTCATATAGGGCATGGCCGGATGAATAGATTGGCAAAGGATGGGCATTTAGGTACTTTCTATAAAATCAAAATGCCAACTTGTGAAAATTGTCTTGTTTGAAAGATTACATATAAACCATTTGGGAAGGCTAAAAGAGTAGATTCCCTATTGTAATTAATCAATTATGATATATGTGGTCCAACGAATGTGAGGGAAAGGTCTGGTGCTATGTATTTCATTACGTTTATTAATGATTTCACGCGCTTCGGTTACGTCTATTTGATTTCTCACAAATCTGAAGCACTTCGATACTTTAGAAGATATATGAATGAAGTTGAGAATCAATTAGATAAAATTATAAAGAATTTAAGAACCGATAGAGGCTGTGAATATTTATCCAAAATTTTTGAAGAATTATGTAATGAAAAAGGCGTTACGAGATAGTTAACTACTCCTTACACGCCTCACCATAATGGTGTATCAGAAAGGAGGAATAGAACATTATTGGACATGACAAGATCCATGATGGCACAGACAAATTTACCTATCTCCTTCTGGGGAGATGCGTTATTGACTACGACCTACATACTAAATAAAGTGCCTTCTAAATTAGTTACCTCCACTGCGTATAAGTTATGGACTGGTCATAAACCGAACTTGAATGATCTATGACCTTGGGGTTGTGCTGCATATGTAAAAGATCATTTTGGTAAGTTTGGAAAACTGAGTCCAAAAGGGAAGAAATGTATCTTTATAAGATACTTAGAACACTTCAAAGGGTATGTGTTCATTGGTGAATTAGAAAATGGAAGTATAACTGAAATTGAATCACGAAATGTCACATTTCTAGAAAATAATTTTCCAAAAAGGGAGAAATAAAGGAAGGATAGCCTCTTTACGAAATGTTGAATTCAGATAATCAGAAAATGTCTTCAGATATATTTGATAGTAAAATAGATCAAGGATCGGTTCCTGATCCAAGTGGGAGATTTAAATCCCAAAATCCTATTGAGGAATCTGAACTTCAATTGCATAAGAGTACTAGAAAAGGTATATCTAAACGATCATATGAGATTGAGGATTACATTTTCTTGGTATCTCTCACAGAATTAGATGAGCCTAATTTTGTTACTAAGGCTTTGGCAACCCCTGAAAAAAATGAATGGAAAAAAGCAATGAAAGAAGAATTGGAGTCCATGAGAACCAGCAAAGTCTAGGATCTAGTTGACCTTCCTTCTGAGCGTAGAGCTATTAGGACCAAATGAGTTTTCAACGTTAAACGCAAAGCGGACGGGTCAATAGAAAGATACAAGGCACGATTGATTGCAAAAGGTTTTACCCAACAAGCTGGAATAGATTATGAGAAAACTTTTTCACCAGGTGTGAAGTTTACCTTAATTCGGTTACTGTTGGTTATTGTTGTATGTTTAGATCTAGAATTACACCAAATGGATCTGAAGATAGCTTTTCTCAATGGAGAATTAAATGAAGAAATATACATGGAACAACCTGTAGGTTTCATCGTTAAAGGCCAAGAAAAGAAAATTTGCAAATTAAAAGATCTATTTATGGCCTGAAGTAGTCTTCAAGGCAGTGGTATTTGAGCTTTCACAAAGAGGTGATGTCATATGATTTCACCATGATCGATGAAGACCATTACATCTGTGTGAAGAAGTCCAATGGAATGTTTGTAATTTTTTCCCTTTACGTGGATGATATTTTATTATACGTAACTAATTTGGAGTATGCCAAAAATATCAAGTCATGCCTTTCAAAGTCATTTGACATTAAAAACATGGGTGAAGCAGACTATAAAAGAGATCGTTCCAAGAAAGTTTTTCGTCTATCTCAAGAAACTTGTATAAAAAAAATTCGGAACGCTTCCGAATAAATAGTTGCAAATGCATACATACTCCTATAGCAAGAGGTGAGACTTTAAGCCTTGAAATGTGTTCAAAGACTGAAAAAGAAAAAGAAATACATGTCTTAAGTTTCATATTCAAGTGTTGTCGGGAGTTTGTTGTACGCTATGATGTGTACTCGTCCGGACATTTATTATGCCGTAGGTCTAGTTAGCAAGTATCAATCCAATCCTGGAAGAGATCATTGGAAAGTTGTGAAGAGGATCTTCAGATACCTGAAAGGAACTGTTGGTTATTAACTATGTTATAATGGAAATGATTTACACTTGAAAGAGTATATAGATGCTGATTGGGGTGGTGACCGGAACGATAAAAAATCGACATCAGGCTATACTTTCTTACTTAATGGTGGTGCTATTTCATGGAAAAGTAAGAAATAAACTTGCACAACTCTTTCAACTATGGAAGCTAAGTTCGTGGCTTGTGCATCTGCAGTACAAGAAGCTATTTGGTTAAAAATATTCTTTGAGCATTTGGACGTAGCAAAGAATTCTCATGGATCAATGATTTGACATTGTGATAGTCAAGCAGCTATTGCATACACAAGGGATCCTAAGTACCACAGCAAAACCAAGCATATTGACACCAAGTATAACTTTGTAAGAGACACAGTATCAAGTGGAGAAGTAACTTTACAATATATGCCTAAGCGAGAAATGATAGCTGATCCTTTTACAAAGGCGATATCTAGAGACTTGTTTGAGAGACATGTTATGGCTCTAGGTTTGCGTAGGAAATGATTATATTTATTTATTGTAAAATGACTTGGTTGTTATAATATTTTCATCAATATTAGACTCTTAAATTTGTGTTCATGTATTCTATACATGTGATGATGTAATTTTATTGATAAAGTGTGTCGAACAAGTCGCGAGATTAATTCTCTCACACGAGCAATCGCCTCTTACATTGAGTAATGTGAAGAGATGAGTTCCACCGCCGTGTTATGACTTGTTTTGTAAGCCAAATATAAGTTTCTCTAAGAAGATGAATTTGAGGATCATTGAAGAGAGAAGCTCGGGTTAGACATATGGAGTTTTCTAGATCAAGATTTGTACGTTGTTGAATGAGTAAATGAATGAGATACATGTGTCATTATAAGCTGAGAACATCGTAGCACGTGTTTCATACCACGTGTGCTAAGCGACCAATGGCTTAATGGAAGAATGGATCCCTGTTTCTTCATTGTGTGAGACCCCGAAAAGTTACATTAACTTTTCAATGGAATACCCTTTGACTTTTGGCTGTTTCTTGAAGTTTCAATCAGTGTTGATACTTTAGCATGTTACTAATAGCCATGAGTAATTCGGCAATGCAGTGTATGTCTAGGAAAGCAGTTGATTTGGAACAGATAGATTCGAGTAGAAAGGGAAGACAATTAAAATTATTAATTTAACTTGTATCCATAGGCCGACCATTACATTTACCATAAAGGTGTTAAGTGTAATTGTGGATATAAAGTTAAACATGAACTCGAGTTCACCTCTTAAGAGGATCAGGGATCAGATAAATGGCTACTAGTGAAGCATTGATGTCTGGGTATTGCGAGTAATATGATCCTTATGTTCAGTAGTGAATCTTTCCGCATGTGATTGAATTTCTATATTGAGCTAGGTCCTGTACAACCTCAATAGTTTGGAATTCTATAGCTCTTGAAGCTCGCAGGTTGCACGAACTATTTTATCAGTATGAATTATGTGTGTTATTGACATGGTAATGGTTTGAGTCCAGTCCACTATGTGCGAAGTGGGAGATGTTGGATATTGGTTATGGGTCACTGGTTACCCGTGTGGACTGACCCGACCCATTTGTTTATTCTGAATTGATAAGATAAAAATTAACTTCCATTGAGAAGTTACCAATACAGTAAAAAAAGGTGATAGTGAGATAAGATTGTGGGAGTGTGCCTATGTTGGTTTTTTTTTTTTTTACTTGAGCAACCTTATAATACAACCTCCTCCTATCTATGAGAGAATTACTCCAGTATTCTCAGATATATAGAAAAAAATAACAATACAGAGTAAAAAAGAGAGAAGTGAAAGACATCTAGTTCGTGAAAAAGTACTCTGTTATCAAGTGAGATGAAGTTAGATTTGGGACAATTTTGTGGTGATCTTATGTGAAACTTCAGCTGCTAACAGTTACATCATCCTTGTTCTTGTTTCAAGATATGAAATCCATCAAGAACAAACCTACTTTTACAAAATCTATATGTTCTTTGAATTGTACATCTCAAACTGGAGTGAAAAAAATTGAAAACATTTGAATTTCTGAAATTAGAGTTACGTCTGAAATCAGGGAGATGATAGTGTTCACCTTTATACGGTCCTAAATAACCCACTATTGTTGTATAACCTGAGTGAACTAAATAATATCTACCTACACCAATTTTAAAAAATAAATAAACTAATTTATATAAAAATAATATTTATCTATTAAAATGATATAAGACATCATATTAATATTACTTAACTGATGGAGGATGAGGAAAATTAAGATTCTGCCTTCTAAACATTTGGTAAATATTAGCATCATGTGTAGTGCCTTCCCATCTAGACCATACAAATGTGAAGCACATCTCTCAATCACATACAACCATTACATTTAGGGAAGTGAAACCTTTTCTACCGATGTATGTAATTTGATCCTTAGAAGGGACAATACAAGACGCATGTGTCATCTATAGCTCCAATGCAATTTTAAAATATGGCCAATGTTACGGTTCGCTTTTACGCGGGTAAGGGATAAAAGCTACTATGAGGTTGTTGGTGCTCTAATTGGATTTTAGTATTTTTAGAGTCGCTACCTAATTTATTATGGGAAACTAGGAAAACGGGGTTTAAAGATATTTCCAAAAATAAGTAAATATCTTTTGGGCCAAAGTTCAAGGTAAGGGTTCTGGTGATCCCCTAGGGAAGATTTTACGCACCCTAGTATTAAAGATACGTAGAATACAGTTGACCCAAGAGCTTCAATGTGTGATTAATGTACTTATTTGTTTACAAATGTTTAATTTTTTGCGAAAAAGATGTCATTTTTATATCATATCATAGTTTCAAGGAAAAATTCGGCAAAAAGTCGCCTTATAAAAGGGGTTTTGGTTTTGAAAATCCGCTTTAGTGTTCAACTCACTTTGTTGCCGGACTAGAACACACTCGGGATTTCTCCCAAGTAGAGTCACTACTATTCTAGTCCTAACAAATGGGTTTAGTACCTATGGGTTTTTGTACGTGTATATGAAAATATGGAGTGTGTGTGTGTGTGTGTATACAGGTTTTATGAAAAAATCGATTCTGTTTATTATTTTTATTTGTTGAAGCTATAGGTCAATAATATTCTAAGTCCAAATCCATCTTATCCTCCTACTTGGCCCAAAGTGCATTTTGGTCCAATAAAGTTTTAGCCCAACAATGAAAATAATGTTTGAGTGAAAACGGTCCATTTCCACCGATTTTACCAAGCCTCAAACTTCTAGTGTCCAAACCATTTTTCAAAATTTCACTCAAAGGTTTAAGATGTTTCAAAATTTGTTGTCATCAAAATGAACCTCAACCCATCTTCCATTTTATTCAAAATTCATTTCTTATCAAAATTCACAAATGATCAAAGCCAACGAGCTGAAGGCCCAAATCGTTTTTCCACTTTTTTTTGGAATAAGCTATTTCTAGATTTTCTTGCCAAAGGTCCAAGATTTGTTAATTAGCCATTTGAGAAAAGAACAATTTAGTTTATCCAAAAAAATTTGAGTTTATTGTTAAAATTAGCAAAATAAGATTAAATGCCCATTTTAGTCGTGCAAAAATCAAAATTAACAGAGTTTGAAAATGTTTTGAGCGACTTCCTAAAATACTAAGCGTTGATTTCCTAAGTTCTACGCATGCATAGAGTTTCATTTCATTATTCACATGTTTGATACATATACAATATACATACATACCAAAACATAAAGAGGAGAAGGAGAATAGATTTTCAAACAGATGGATTTTCAAATTGGTGGGCCTACCCAAGCCCATCAGTGCCATTTTCACTCATTGTCTGGGCCTTCAAAACATATTAGCTTCCCTTTCTGTTTTTTCAGACGGACTCGATCAAAAAGAGGTATTGGGCCCTTGGTCCAATGAGTTTATGCAATAGAAAACGCCCAAAGAATGGTATTTCATGCAAGCAAAGAAAGGGAAAACATGGATTAGAAAATACCTAAACAAAGCTGAACTCAAATGAAGACAACATTTAAAGTCACACAATTCTTGAAAATATATACTACAACTTAATAGAAGACTATGACTAAAACACATACACTCAATGGACTGAGACAACCAAGGAGCAGGCTCAAAATGCAAAAGTTGTAGGATTAATATGCTAAAGCCCACATAAATTGTAATAACATGGAAACAGGCCCAAATATGAAAAATGGGTAGAAACAGATCATAAAATCATTTGGCTAAAACAAACACTACCACACAAAACAAATATGCACAATTATCAGCCAATATACCATGGGTATACACACCCATGGAGATGCTAAAATAGCACAAAAAGGAAAATTTTCACCCTCTTGTTCCTGATGCCACACAAGATCCAAGGGGTTTCTAGGAACCCCAGGCATGGTAGACATTAGGGAAGGCTTAAGCTTAATCCGCAAGTGCTAATTTGCCTCTCCATTTATGTGTTAAACTCATGGTATATAAGAGTGGGAGTGTTTGTATACAAAGCTTACAAATAAAAACTAGCTATACTTAGCTATCCCCATAGTACCCAATCACATAACTAGTTAGGATAATAGGGCATAAAGGTTTGGCCCAAACATAAATGACCCAACTGAGCCAAACTTTAAAAGGGATGAAGAAAATGAAAGCCCAATTTCTAGTCGTAAAAAGGCGTAACAGAGGTGAGCGAATGGAAGCCCAGTATATTAAGACCAGCAAAAGACCAAGCCCAACTAAATATTGATTTAAGCAAAAGCAAAATATTAATTCATATGAGTGATATTCCTCATTTATACCAAATATACAGGTCGTAGCACACTAGAGGCATACCAAGTTATGTATACCTGGTATATTGGGCATATCCCTAGCTCAAATTCACAAGTACAGATGACACATAGCAGATAGTGGTATGATTTCAGAGTGATTACTTAATTTTCACATGACAAACTAGCATACATCCAATATCCTACAGAAGAAGAAGAAAGCCCATATTTCCAACTCATGGTTACTGTTTTAGGCAGACAAGACTTCTTTAATATGGCACAGTTTTTACTTCCCTAGAGTATAACATGAAGTCATCAAGGGGCATACTTTATCTTTCACCATAAATTAAATCCCAACATTGGATTTGTTTGAAAACTACCAAAGTGGCATTCATTCAATCAAATCTATAATAATCTTCAAGAGAGGATTAACTTATACTTACTTTAAACAGGACCACAAACCACAAAAACATGTGATTAAGTAATTGCTTGAAATTCATGTAGGACTTGTCTATCTTAACAACTTCCAAATAGATAGACTAATGACCAAATAATACCACATGAGACTCATGAGCAGTTCAAACACTTAGACTTGTACAAAAAATGAAACCAACTTATTTTGAGAGCTCAAATAATCAGGCAGTCCATGAGGACAAACTCAAGCTTTCAAAGAACCATATTTTCCTGTCTTGAAAATCACACAAAGGTATAACCAACCAAGAAGATAAAAATGGGGAGAAGTGCACCTTTTGAATAGTGCTTCAAAAGACTCAAGTTTAGCAAGAACATGAAAACTGGACAGCACATAGGACTGAAGCAAACAGTTGCGACACTTTTCACCAAAAACTAAAAAAGGGGGGAGGGAAACCAAAAGGACATAAATACCAAGCAAGTTTGAGAGTGTACTATGCAAAGACAAATAAGCTGCCTATGTCAATAATTGACTTCTTAGATTAATCCTCCCTGGAGCAGGTTATCACAAAGTGATCCACTTAACTACACCTTACAGATGGTACCTCTGACTGGGCAAATCAAGCTAGATTATTTGTATGAAACAACATCAAACAGTTTGAACTAACACATGAGCAAGTCCAATCAAAACAGGCTAAAACAGTCTTCCTGCAACTAATGTACTTAACAAAACTAAAACTAAGTTAACTTATGTAAATATGCTTAATTAAGAGGCATTGTCACCTCAGGTTTTAGCAAGTGTCAAGAACACTTTTTTATTTTTTTAAAGCATGACTTAAATAAAATCTAGGCATATTTATCACAATCAAAACACAATCTCATATGACACAAATTCTTCCTTTTCAAGATGAGACAAGCAGCTGAATGTGGAAACTATAGGTGTTGCACAACAATAATTGATTAACTTGTTAAGCAGAACCATACCTAATTAGCAATTCATCATAGTTGTCTAGTACATCCCTAAATCTCACAAACATAACTCACAGAATAACGTCACACAGACTCTACTAGAATCAAAATATGCAGGCTAAATACAAATTCATAATAACACTATCATATTGAATCAAACCAGAAAATTGGACCAGATGAGCTAGCCATTATTTTAATTTGGCCAAATAGGACCAATCATTCAATCTTGGCCAATCACAAAATATTGTGTCAAACCAAGTAAGCAGTCAATTTAGACTCCATTAGGATCATCAAACTATTACTAGGTTCTTTCAACATAGACTTAACCAAAGCAAGTAACATCCAACAGAGATACTTGTATCATAAATATGCACATTTGCAAGTACAGAGATGGGCTATCATGTCCAAGTGTAGGAACTTATTTTCTTGTACTGCTTTTGTCATAATCTACACATATACATCTAATCCTCCCCCCCCCCCCCCCCAACCCAAGCTGGCAAATTAAAATTCAAAGAACAGACTTAATTATAATCAAACTTAAGCCTTCTACACTTAAACACTTTATGAAAAAAAACACTTAATGAGATATCAAACCCAATCTGGGTATGTCAAATCTTCCTTAAACTCAACTATTGAGCACAAGATCCTTTTAGAGTTTAAACTATTATACATCCTACCAGTTGATAGATTTTTAGTTTAAAAAGAAACTCCAATTGGATAAAACATGATACATTTCATCAAACGAACTGTCTATTAGTAAACAAAACCTTAACTAGCCAATGATGAATCATAATCCCTTAGTCCACCCTATATAAGCTATTAATTATGTATTATACTACTATTATTCAATCAATAAGCAACAAACTTTATTAATGAGTCAAGAAATGCCAAAAAGAGTTCAAAAGGAAAAACCTCATCACTATGTTCTCAATGCCACATGAATCAAAGCATTAAGCATAATGGGAGGTGCAGCCTAAGTGAATTTTAAACTAAATGCACATTTAACAGAAAGCTAAGTAGACATTAAAATACATGACTGAACCAGCAAATGGAAAAAACAAATGGACATAACTTAGCTTAGCACATATAATCCTAACCCAAATCAAAATAACTACACTAGCAGCTTCAATACACATATAACAAATAAGCAAATTAACAGAAAAATGAAAAAGGGTTTACCTTTTGCAAGTGCAGCCTTATATCGAGACTAAACTTGGAGATTTTGCTCCTCCAAACCCAAAAACTCAGCCACAAAACCCAGCAAAAACAAACGAGAACAATTTTCCCTTTTTAAAGAAAAATTCTTTACTTGACTCAGAAAAATATAAAGATTTCAAATATTTTCTTTGAAAAACTGGAAGTATTTCGAGTCTTGTGAATATATTTTAATATCAATATGCTCAAACTTGTTGCAATAATGACAAATAGGATCCTTTTAATAGGAAACCCCAAACCTTCAAAACCCTAGTTTACCGATGTGGGATAACCACCATAGATGGGATTTCCTCCTCACATCCCTACATTGTAGGGTCAAGATTAGACCAAAAAAAAAAAAAAACAAAACGAAGGGTCAGATCTCACCCTCAACTAGTCGATCCATTGGATTCTTCATGAACCAATGGGATCCTTGGATTCAAATCCACAAACAACCAAAAATAATTTATGGATTGTAGAATATTACCGTTGGAGACTCAAAAAATAAATAAAATGGTGAAAAAGGCGAGGTAACTCCTTGTTTAGGGTGGCGTTAGGTGAGAGAAGGTGGAATAATTTATTGTTTCCCCTTCTCGACCTTGCAAACTACTGAAAAAACACAATACACCTGCCAAATTGTCATTTTAGGCATCAAAGTGATGAAGAGAGAGAAAGAAGAGGGGTGGTGGCACTAGGGTTTACCCCTCTCTTCCGCAGTTTTGAACAAATGAGACCCTTAAGGTCTTGTTTGGTTCTGTGTATGTGTGTGTATAGAGAGACGATAGGCCGGGTCAGTCCATTAAGACGGGGTTCGGTGGAATTTTTTTATTGGGGGGGGGGGGGGGCAATATTTACGCATATACACGCGATATACACGTCTATATGTAACACAAGTGTATATCCGTGTATATACGTATATAGGGAGGGTAAAGAAAAATGCAACCTTTTAATAAATGGCCAAAATAAAAACATGTCCCTAAATTGGATTATTTTTTCAAAAAATACAACCCCATGTAAACTAATTTTGACTAATTCAAAAAAGAAAATAGCAATACCAGTGAAATAATGAAAAAAATAAAAGAAATAAATAAACCTCGTCAAAGACTTAATTAAATTTGACTAGTTTAAATCGTTGCCATAATTTGCTAATAATTAATTATTTTAATTATAGCCACTTTATGGCAATTTCAAAATTAATTACAATTCTCTTTATCAATTAATTATGATAAAAATCCAGTAATTAATCAAATAAGAGTTTAGGGGTAAAAGTGGATAATTTACTTAATTAAACAGATCCATTGCATTAAACATAGTAATATACTTTGCAAATTGCTATTTAAACAATTTAGACAATTAAGTGAATAATCATGGCAAATTGTCACACCCCTTTTTTGCGCCCCCGCGCTATAAACGCGCAGGTTTTTATTAGTAAAGGGTTTTTCCATTTGAAGTGACGGTTTTGAAAAGGGATTATTTATTTACTCAGAGTCGCCACTTGGAATTGAGTTTTGGTGTTCCAAGTCACCTTATGAATCCCTAATCAAAAGGAAATGACTCTTTATTATGGTCCGCGAAAACAGAAGACCGGGTAAGGAATTCTGTTGACCGGGGAGAAGGTGTTAGGCATTCCCCGAGTCCCGTGGTTCTAGCACGGTCGCTTTATCGACTTATACTTAGCTTAATCTATTTTGGATAAATTATGTTCCCAAGCCTTGATTTGCTCGTACTTTTATTTATTGAACTTTTTATCCTTTTTTTTAATTCGGATGCGTAACCACATTCCGGATCTTTTAAGCGTCTCAAAATAAGATGCATAACTGCATTCTTACTCAAAACAAAATTAATTATTAAAAAGAGTTCGGCCAAGGTACGTAACCGCATCCTTGAGTTATTAGGGTGTCTCGAAATAAGATGCGTAGCCGCATTCTTAATCGAAACAAACATCTTAAAACGCGCCTAAAGCTCATCTAGCGTTAAAGACAATTATTTGTCTCTAAAATCCGAAACTTAAAATTATTTGGTTATTATTAATTTATTGTCGCGATCACATCGCGCGCGTTTACATAATCAAGACAACTTGTAATTTGCGCCTCAAGTTTACTAAAGCTTTTGGATTTGATTTTTTAATAGTTAAATTAGTGGCCAACTGATTTACGTAACCAAGTTAAACATCTGATTTTTATACCAAAGTTAAACAGCTGACCAACTATATTTAATCCATATTAAAACACGAATCTGAACATCCATCCAACAAACTCAAATAATCATTAAACCCAACACCAAACTCTAAACATATTAAGATCTTCCACAATCTAATCCAACATAAAGACCCAGCAAAACACTTTATATCCAGTAGTTCAAATAAAGGTCCATGAAGGTATTATAACCCCATTTAAACATCAGCATGATCCAAACTTACACAGAAACGAAGATTATGCAAAATCAACGGCTCAAAAATAACTAAGAGGAAAACGAAAATCCAACAGACATATATGAACTAGTAATAATAAAAAATAAAGAGGAAAAGTAAGAAGTGGACCTTAATGGCGTAAAACTTCCTTCATTGTATTGATAACTATTTATATCTCCAAGCATTGGATTACAGAGGAAAAATGCGGACTAAACTTGAAAGCAAACAGGACCATGGACCTTTGTATAGATGAATCTTTGTTTAAGTTACAGGAACTCGATGAAGCTATTGACCCGAATATTTCACCGGCGACATTGAGCGGAACCAGCGGCCAGAAACCCCAAGCAGGACTTCAAACAACAACCTCGACCTCGTTAACTCAGCCCAAAAAATGAGATACGAGACCCGAAATCATAGTGGATTCAAGGTACTCTGTTTTTCATAAACTTTGGATGTTTAAGGGAGATGAAGATGATGAGCTAATGGTGGAGCTCATATGGTGTTGGATGACGGCTGAAAGTTCAGGTGTTGGAAGAGAAGTATAGTGGGCTACTGCTATCAAAAGAGTAGGCAGTCCCCCCCGAAAAAAAAAAAAACAAAGCTGCTCTCTATATTTAACGATGCTCCTCCTGGTTTTTTTTTTTTTTTGATTGAATATGATATAGGTCCCTTCGTGGTCCCCACCCCTAACAATAATCCCCCAATTCACGTGTTCCTTTGTGCACAAAAACAGACCCTAAATCCGCGGGCCCCCTTTTTGCTATCCCCTTTTTATGAAAAAATGTTTCCACCAAAAACGTGACCCCCTTTTTCTTATTTTTGTGATAAGGTTTGTTACGGAGCTTTGTCATTATGTGATGAGGTGGTGTAATCCCATTTGCTCATCATTTTTTTTTTAATGTAAAAATAAAAATAAATAAATAAAAACAAATATATATATATATTTAATAACTAATTCTAGATAACTGAAAAGAAAGAAAAAAAAATCTTAAAATAAATAACTGTCTAAGCAAAATTAAAACCTACAAAGCATATTTTTGTAATTTTCTTTCTTTAAAATACAAAACTTATACTCTAAAAATAGCAAATATTTTGTTCTTTTTGATTTTCGCAAATAAGCCTACTAAATAAAAATAGAATAAAATCGACACGTCAAGAATTAAAATTAAAAGAAATATTTAAACACTATAAGGTGAAACACACGGGGAGGGTCAAAAATCACGTGTCTACAGCTGTCCCTGTTTGATTGGGAACACGAAGAGTTTTCAAACAAACAAGTAGACAAAGAGACTAGTTTAACCCTACCGTTGTTCTAAAAGGAAGGGAAAGAAAGAAGATAATGCAACCGAGCCCTGGTTTTGGGCATCCTACATATCCCGGGTTATAAGGGAATCAGGTCACGTGTAGTTCAAGAGTAAGAAGGGAGATGAAACATATTGAGGTGAATAGTCGAGCGAGGTCCTGTTGAGGCTCCGGTCCGCGGTCCTATTATTACATCAAATGAAAGATAAAAGTTAAAAAGAAAATACAAGTACAAGACCCTATCTATGCAGCCTCTCTTGAATCTTGACTTGAACCTTCATGCTTGTTTCTAAACTTTAAAATTTAAAGTCATCCCTATTCTCCAGGCGGGACTCGTGCTACTTCTGACTGAACTTGAAAGCAACCCAAAGTACACCCCATTCTTCAGGCAGGCTCCTGAGCTTGAAATTGAAAAGCAGTTGAATGTTGACCCTATTATTCAGGCGGGCTCCTGAACTTGAAATTGAAAGGTGGCCCTATTCTCCAGGCGGGTTCCTGAACTTGAAATTGAAAGGTGACCCTATTCTCCAGGCGGGTTCCTGATCATCCCATTCTTCAGGCGGGTCCTGACTTGTTTCCCATTCTTCAGGCGGGTCCTGACTTGTTCCCACTCTTCAGGCGGGTCCTGACTTGCTTCCCATTCTTCAGGCGGGTCCTGCAAATTACCAAAAACAACGAACACGAACAAAATTTCCTGTCCCAGTTCATACCAGGAAATTTTTTGGTGAGTGTTAGCAAAATTATAAACTATAAAATAATTTAATTATGGAAGTAAAATCAAATGTACTAACTAGGAAGTGCGTCCCTTAACTATACCCCCTTTTCCCAGGAGGGTCTTGATGAACTAACCCCCATTTTCCAGGAGGGTCCTGACAACTAAATCCCATTTTCCAGGAGGGTCCTGATAACTAAATCCCATTCTTCAGGAGGGTCCTGAGTTACTAAATCCCATTTTCCAGGAGGGTCCTGACAACTAAATCCCATTTTCCAGGAGGGTCTTGATAACTAAATCCCATTCTCCAGGAGGGTCCTGATAACTAAATCCCCTTCTGCAGGAGGGTCCTGAGTTACTAAATCTCATTTTCCAGGAGGGTCCTGACAACTAAATCCCATTTTCCAGGAGGGTCCTGATAACTAAATCCCATTCTCCAGGAGGGTCCTGAATTACTAAATCCCATTTTCCAGGAGGGTCCTGATAACTAAATCCCATTCTCCAGGAGGGTCCTGATAACTAAATCCCCTTCTCCAGGAGGGTCCTGAGTTACTAAATCCCATTTTCCAGGAGGGTCCTGACAACTAAATCCCATTTTCCAGGAGGGTCCTGATAACTAAATCCCATTCTCCAGGAGGGTCCTGAATTACTAAATCCCATTTTCCAGGAGGGTCCTGATAACTAAATCCCATTCTCCAGGAGGGTCCTGATAACCTAAATCCCATTTTCCAGGAGGGTCCTGATAACCTAAATCCCATTTTCCAGGAGGGTCCTGAGTTTTGTCCTCGTAATACTTGCGCCTTGCATTTTTCAGAATGTACCTGCAGGCAGCGAATAAAATTTTATGTCCCTGTTTCAAACAAAGAAAAATTTGTGAGTTTCAAAACTTTGTGGTTGGTTTATGGCTTGTCTGTGAAAGCAACTGCTTTTTGCACTCATCTTGTTTGGCTCTGCTTTTAGACAGTTATCGCATCCTGTTGACCCACGGCATTACTGACTCAAACATGGTTTCCAAAATGTCTCAGAAGTAACTTCAACACCAGACCATAGATCTCTTGTTTCATAATGTCCGTTAACTCAAACTTTATTGAACCTTGTATTTCCCTGAATCCAAAACTTATTAATGGTCGACAGCTGGTTGAGTATCTTACGCCGACTGAATTATGTTACCTTCATGTGCTAGCCAAGATGTTTTGCTTCGCAATTGGGAAAACTGGTAGCAAGTTTTGTGATCCTTTCTTACTTATCTCACAACAGAATGACTCGAAGAAAAAGCCTGAAATCCAAACGACGAAAGCAAAATAAAAGATAAAGATGAAAAGAGGTTAACAGAAGGATGTCCTCTTCGAGAAAGAAAAGAATGGGGAAAACTTATCTGAATGTTGTAGCCAGCTCCAATGATATGACATGCATTTTGGCTTAATCAGTCTGATTTGTCCTTCCTAATTATTCATAAACTCTTACTAACCCTTTGACTTCGAAACCGAATGTATACACCCAACAACTGCGTCAAAATCAAGGCCTTCATACAATTAGTGGACCAACAAGTCTCACTCATGTTCAATTCTCTCAACTCCCCATCGATTTATGGTGCTCGTGAGGGTTTTCACCAGTAAGACTCTCTCATTTTTTTATATATTTTTTTCATCTCACCATCGCCTTATGGTGCCCGTGAGGGTTTTCACCAATAAGACTCTCATTTTCAATTCTCTCAACTCACAATCGTCTTACGGTGCCCGTGAGGGTTTTCACCAATAAGACTCTCTCATTTTCATTTTTCTTCTATCTCTCTTATGCTGATGCCACAAGTGATGCCAATGATGCAAATGCCTTATACTCATAGCTTGCTCAGCCTTGACATTCTTAATGATTGATCTGAAGGTCTTTTATTTGGTTGTAACGTGGCTTTTGGATAGGGTTGGAAATAAAGGATGGCATGGAGGCTCAAAGACAATACAAAAGTAATAAGGGATGAAACTTACAACGTTTGGAATCGACTCAAAAGAAAATAATAACTTCTGTCCCAGTTTCTTCGAAACGGGAAATTTTGGATTCTCTTTGGTTGGACCGAACCCCAAAATAGGGTTGCCTACGTATCTTGTCTAGACAAGAATCAGGTCAGACGTAGTTCCGATTTTTTTTTTATTTTTTTTATTTTTATTTTGTTGTTGTTGTTGTTGTTTTTTTTTTTTTATAATAATATTTATGAAAAGCTTGATTCCAAACGAGGGTTGCGAAAGAAAAATAAACTATGGCTCAAAAGGGGTAGCAAGGGATGACATAATGTATAGGTAGCAGAATAGACTGCCTTCGTCATATCAACCCTTAAAAATATCAAGCACCCAACAAGTAAATCAAAGGTAGGGAGATGAAAATCATACATAATATCTTTTCACTGCATCTGCATTGATGGCAGTTTCAGACATTGTGCCTTCTATGTCTGTCAGATACAAAGCACCATTGGGCAAAACCTTCTTCACCACGAATGGCCCCTGCCAATTTGGGGCGAACTTGCCTTTGGCCTCTGCCTGATGTGGAAGAATCCGCTTTAACACTAATTGACCCACTTCAAAATGTCTGGGGCGCACCTTTTTGTTGTGTGCTCGTGCTATCCTCCTTTGATACAGTTGACCATGACATACCGATGTTAATCTCTTTTCGTCAATCAGATTCAATTGCTCTAAACGGGTTTTGACCCACTCATCGTCATCAATTCCGGCTTCCTCAGTGATTCGAAGGGACGGGATTTCAACTTCTGCAGGTATAACCGCTTCGGTCCCGTATACCAACAAATAAGGAGTTGCACCTACTGAAGTGCGAACAGTTGTGCGTTAACCCAATAAAGCAAAAGGCAACTTTTCATGCCATTGTCTCGAACCTTGCACCATTTTGCGCAGTATCTTTTTAATGTTCTTATTAGCAGCTTCCACAGCCCCATTTGCCTTCGGACGATATGGAGTTGAATTCCGATGTGTAATCTTAAACTGCTGACATACCTCACGCATCAGATGACTGTTGAGATTCGCCGCATTATCTGTAATCATTGTCCTCGGGACCCCGAACCTGCAAATGATGTTGGAATGAACGAAATCCACCACGGCTTTTTTAGTCACCGACTTGAGAGTTACTGCTTCCACCCACTTTGTAAAGTAATCGATGGCCACCAAAATGAACCTATGCCCATTGGACGCTTTCGGCTCAATTGGTCCGATCACATCCATCCCCCAAGCTGCGAAAGGCCATGGAGCAGACATTGTGTGCAATTCTGAAGGAGGAGAATGTATCAAGTCGCCATGTACCTGGCACTGATGACACCTACGAACGAAACGGATGGAATCCCGCTCCATGGTGAGCCAGTAATAGCCTGCTCGAAGAATTTTCTTTGCCAAAACATACCCGTTCATGTGCGGTCCACAAACTCCTGAATGTATCTCAGTCATGATAGTTGTAGCCTCTTTAGCATCTACACACCTCAAAAGTCCTAAATCTGGAGTCTTTTTATACAAAATTCCTCCACTTAAGAAAAATCCGCTTGCCAATCGTCGAATAGCTCTCTTCTGGTCACTGGTAGCATGTGCTGGATATTTCGCCGACTCGGTATATTCTTTAATATCATGGAACCAAGGCTCACCGTCAAGTTCCTCTTCAACTGTATTGCAATAAGCATGTTGATTGTGAGTTTGTATATGTAAAGGGTCAATGTGAGCCTTGTCTGGGTACTGGAGCATTGAAGACAAGGTGGCCAAAGCATCAGCAATCTCATTATGAATCCTAGGAATGTGCTTAAATTTTACTGTTATGAACCGTCTGCAAAGATCCTGCAAACACTGGTGATATGGTATAAGCTTCAAATCGCGGGTTTCCCACTCTCCTTGAACTTGGTGGACTAGCAAGTCTGAATCCCCCAATACCAATAATTCTTGAATCCCCATGTCGATAGCTAACCTTAAACCCAAAATGCAAGCTTCATACTCCGCCATGTTGTTGGTACAATAAAATCGAAGCTGGGCTGTTACAGGGTAATGTTGTCCTGATTCTGAGATAAGAACGACCCCTACCCCAACTCCTTTCCTGTTAGCAGCCCCATCAAAAAACAACTTCCAACCCGGATCGTTATCCGGAATGACCTCCTCGAGGCATGACACTTCTTCATCAGGAAAGTACGTTTTCAATGGCTCATATTCTTCATCCACTGGGTTCTCCGCCAGATGGTCTGCCAAGGCTTGGGCTTTCATCGCGGTCCGAGTCACATACGAAATATCAAACTCCGTGAGTAATATCTGCCATTTTGCAAGCCTGCCCGTGGGCATGGGTTTCTGAAATATATACTTCAAAGGGTCCAAGCGGGAGATAAGATAAGTAGTGTAGGACGAAAGATAATGTTTCAATTTTTGTGCAACCCAAGTCAAAGCGCAACACGTCCTTTCTAGATGAGTGTACTTAGCCTCATAAGTAGTAAACTTCTTGCTGAGATAATAGATTGCATGTTCCTTCTTGCCTGTAACATCATGTTGACCCAATACGCAACCAAAGGAATTGTCCAGGACTGATAGGTACAATATTAAAGGTCTCCCAGGCTCGGGAGGAACCAATACAGGTGGATTCGACAGATACCTCTTGATTTTGTCAAACGCTTCTTGGCATTCGTCAGTCCATTCAATCGCAGCATTCTTCTTTAACAACTTAAAAATGGGCTCACAAGTTGTTGTGAGTTGAGCAATAAATCGACTAATGTAATTCAACCTCCCAAGTAGGCTCATTACCTCGGTTTTGTTCTTTGGCGGTGGTAACTCCTGAATAGCTTTGATCTTTGCAGGATCCAATTCAATACCACGCCGACTGACTACAAACCCCAAAAGTTTCCCTGACGGAACTCCAAATATACATTTCGCTGGATTGAGCTTAAGATTGT